>NC_085980.1:12486880-12786880 GCF_910591565.1 Cydia splendana | reverse complement strand
ACCTCAGAAGTGGTGGTAACTTTATACCTTCAAAATTAAATCTGATCCAAATCGGAGTAACTACTTATGCACTGAATTATAGTATCGTTTATATATTATTGCACCGCAATATTAGATATCATAAGAACCCTAACATTTCGGAAGAAAAAGTTAACACTACTTTATTTAAGGTTAGAAAAACTCTAATCTTTAAAAACGGAGTACTTTATTAAGGTTTCATGGTTTGGCATTGTTACTTTTCAAGTTTGAGCCGATCTGATCCAATGTCCGTTTGTCCATCAGACTGTCGTAAGCGTCAGGACCCCTGGACCACTTGAGATATTTGATGTTTAGATAATATCAAAATACACTACCTTTTTGCTACTATTTGGTACCTAACTTCAAATAATTAGTACCTCGATTGACAGCGAAAACCCGAAGAACTAAAGTGGCCATACATTCTGACGTCAGGATGTCTGGACCATTTTTTTTACATGGTTTGTGACAACACAACTACATGACATGTTAGTAAATATTTACTACCTTTTTAGTACCTCAACATATATTTTATTTTTATTTTTTTGGCGACCCAGAAAAAAGATACACTTAAAAAAAGAAATCTTATAATACTCATAATTTTATAGTCCCTGGTGTTCACTTAATTATACGGCAAATGATGATGATGGAATTTCCTTTTGCAGAGTTGCTCCTTTTGACTCACAGACTGATTTGGGAAGGGGAGCCAATCGAATTTTTGATGCAAAATTTTGACTTAAAGGGGGGTGCCCCCCAAAATTAATAAAAAAAAAAGTTTTGCTATGTGGTCAAGTTTGGTGTCATTTTCGTGTAACACAAGGATGCTAAATTCGTTTCTGATATTTAATTTATACGGTTTCATACAGGGTGTCCCTAGCCATTGGACAAAGCCGAAATGTACATATGCATTAGGGTATTTAGAACCAGTATACAAAGTATCATAATAATCGGTGTAAAGCCTGACAACAGTTTATTTAACCCAGAGATAGTGTCGCAGCAAACAGCTTACGTATGGCAATAATGTGCGTACGTCATGTATAGTCAGGGTAGTGGGCATTGGCTTCATGTTGATACGTGGTTGATACTCGTATAATGTCAAAACATTGCTTACAGAGAACTCGGTTCTTTCAATTTACCTATTTGTCAAAATCTGATTCTAAATATTCAATATTATTATATTCTTCGTCTTCTTACTCTGACGAAGTCTGATTTTCATCAGATGTTGTGTCGCTTTCAGGACCACCAACCTCGATTATAAAACGTTCAGTCTCCAATTCGATTACAGGATTATTATCGTCGATCTACATAACAAACAAACCTTAAATGAAATATTAAAGTTTAAACCTAACAACTAACCAGTTCAATAAAACCGCACTATAAAATGTCAATACCGGTCATGTCAACAACCAACTTTAAAACATTGTTTATTGGAATGCTATGTAATCCTTCGTCTTTTTTAAGCTGTAAGTATTTGATTGCATTCACTAAAATTTTTTTCGCATCTCTGGTAATTTTTTTTGGCATTTTTGTAATAAAACCGTTTATATTTGAATATATTCGTAGATATTTTCCGTTTGTTTACATCGGTGACATTCGATGACATCCAACGTTCGTTGTCAAAGAGTACTTGTTGCCAGTAAAAGAAATTAGTACCATTGAAAATCCGCAAAATGGCGAGGGTCAAATAAACTGTTGTCAGGCTTTAGCGGTTACGAAGAAATTAACAAATTATGATTTTTTTACTTTGGAGCAACCTGTATGTGTTAGTAGATCCTGAGGTAATAAATAGTATGAAACCTTCTTCGACCATTTTGATTATCTTTTTTATTTATGACATTAATAAGATTCTGACTTTTGACAAATGTCATGCCGCCCATTGCCCATTGCCGCACATTTTCAAAAAAATTGTCAAAAGCACTGCCAAAGATGTATGTTTCTTTTTGTTGTCGATTATTGGAAATAACTTTTGTTTGATAATTTATCTTTTTATTTTTGATCTAATTTAAAAAATATTACCGTTAGAGCATTTCTTAGAAGTAACCCTACGTGGGATTTCAGGGTTTCTCCAATGGCTATATCCTGTATAAATAATTTAAAAAAAATACAAATAAAAATTTGGTATTTTTATTTTTTTCGAATAAACCTGAAAAATAAAAGCCTGTAAAATAAGAATACTTTTATATGCACACAAAAATAAAAATTTCATGAAAAAGCCCAGTAAGGCTATTTTTTTATAACGAGGAATTACTATTCCTCGTTATAAAAAGTATACATATGGCATATTTATGTTACATTAATGTGAACAAAAAAAAAAATTTGGCAATGACGAGCATAAGCAATGTTAAAGAGTGTTTACAAATATATAATAAATAAATAATAAATAAATATAGGACATTTTTTACACAAATTGACTAAGCCCCACGGTAAGCTCAAGAAGGCTTGTGTTGTGGGTACTCAGACAACGATATAATTATATAATATATAAATACTTAAATACATAGAAAACAACCATGACTCAGGAACAAATATCTGTATCATCATACAAATAAATGCCCTTACCAGGATTCGAACCCGGGACCATCGGCTTCATAGGCAGGGTCACTACCCACTAGGCCAGACCGGTCGTCAAAATATAGGTAGTAAAATAAATATATAGGTAGTAAAATCTTTAAAATACGAAATAATGTAATTATTAGTCTATTTCCCTTTTTTTTCTTTTGATTAACTCGATAATGACTTCAAACTTAATGCAGAAACCTAAACAGATGCTTTCATAAATTTATGATTGTATGGGACAAATCATCCACACCGCACCAAAAATCAAGGTGGCTCCCGTTTCTAAAATGATCGAAGGGTTCTAAGGACTCACTATGCTAAAGGGTATCTCATCATTATGAAACGCCGTAATTCTTATAGCTGTAACTCATCTTTGTATACTATTCAGTGAGCTGGTAGTCCAAAGTAAGTCTGCATTTCATTTTTTTTTCTCTACATTTTTATAAATAAATATGCCATGTCTATACTTTTTATAACGAGAAATAGTAGAGCTTTTTCATGCAATTTTTATTTTATGTGTATATATAAAAATTAGAAAAAATTAGGCATTTATTCGGAAAAAAATAAAATGGCAAATTATTATTTTTATGAAACCGTATAAATTAAATATCAGAAATGAATTTAGCATACTTGATTTAGGTACCCGAAAATGATACGAAACTTGAGCACATAGCAAAACTTATTTTTTTACAAATTTCGGGGGGCACCCCCTTAAGTCAAAATTTTGCATGAAAAATTTGGTTGGCTCCCCTTCCTAAATCAATCTGTTAGTCAAAAGGAGCAACTCTGCAAAAGGAAATTACATCATCATCAATTGCCGTAAATCGCACTTTTTTGACGTGAACGCCACGGACTATACTTAAATATAAATATAAACTAAATAATAATGACGAACAAAAATTAATTAAACTAATAACTAAAAATACTAAACTAAAACTACCGAAAAAATAAAAAAACCTACAAATAAAAGGACTATTAATCTTATAAATATCAAGTGACAAGTATAAGTATGTAAACCGCGTTAAAATCACGCCAAGAAATGTGGTTTTTATTATTAAATCATGTACAAACAACAACACTCTTAACTGTATATTTTTGAACCTTATTACAAAGACATAAGGTTCACCGATGTACAGTTACCAGTGTGGGCGATGGTACTTACTTTCAATTCTAGTTAATAAAATGATTCTTTTTATTTAAGTGTATGATTTTATAGCCACAATCATAAATATATTATGTATACTTACCCCAAAAACAAAAGCTATACATAGCAAAAAAAACCTAATATAAAATTTCTTTTTTGAACATTCTTTTTTTCTGGTATACCAAAAAGGATGGAAAAAAATATATGTTGAGGTACTAAAAAGGTAGTAAAGTTTACTAGCATGTCATGTAGTTGTGTTGTCTCAAACCATGTAAAAAAAATGGTCCAGACATCCTGACGTCAGAATGTATGGCCACTTTAGTTCTTCGGGTTTTCGCTGTCAATCGAGGTACTAATTATTTGAAGTTAGGTACCAAATAGTAGCAAAAAGGTAGTGTATTTTGATATTATCTAAACATCAAATATCTCAAGTGGTCCAGGGGTCCTGACGCTTACAGACTGTCAAAGAGTTGCATCTATTTGTGATTTAATTGTTCAGTCAGCAGCAGAAGATGCTAAGGGTGTTCAAAATGATCTTGACGCGACTTTATGGTTAAAAGATTAAGAGCGTGTGAAGGTAATTTTGAACACCTCGTCCGCAGAGCACGAGTTTGATTTAATTACGTTTGATTTTTCCTTATAAGTTTAAATTGAACTTACCGGCTTTGTAAGTAAAGTGTCAGTCTATGGAACTTGCTAACTATGTAAACAAACCGCCATATTGAAATTGTCTCTGAATGATGAATTTACTAGTAAGTTTTGTTTACATATTTAGCAAGTTCCATAGAATGACACTTTATGTGTGTATAGATGTAGACTTCATGTAGTGCATAATTGTTTTCCTTCGTATTTTCTCGAAAACGTTCGTATTTGTATTGGTACTTCAGTCTTCAGTATTTCTTGTACCGAGACTAACCGAAATAGCAAGACACGTTCGTACGTTTCCGTGAAAATACAAAGGAAAATAATTATGCATTATATAGCTTGTAACAAGCGGATGTGACTTTTTGACAGCTTACAAAGCAATACAAAGGGACTTCCAGTTGTATTACAAGTTAAAAGCTTTTTGATAAACGGGTCCCTCTAATACTTACCTATTTTGCTGTGGCTCAGATCTTGGAAGCTACATTAATAATGAATCTGATGGATAGCAAAAAATTAAAAATTGTTTATTTCGGACCAACATAATCCATAGGAGTGTTAGTAAAATGCATAAAGGGGCCATAGGAACATTAGGATAGGAAGTAATAAAATAAAACAACTACATTGCTTGGTAGTTTTTAATTTTTTTTTATGTTGTTTTTAGGGTTCCGTACCCAAAGGGTAAAACGGGACCCTATTACTAAGACTTCGCTGTCCGTCCGTCCGTCCGTCCGTCCGTCCGTCCGTCCGTCCGTCCGTCTGTCACCAGGCTGTATCTCACGAACCGTGATAGCTAGACAGTTGAAATTTTCACAGATGATGTATTTCTGTTGCCGCTATAACAACAAATACTAAAAACAGAATAAAATAAAGATTTAAATGGGGCTCCCATACAACAAACGTGATTTTTGACCAAAGTTAAGCAACGTCGGGAGTGGTCAGTATTTGGATGGGTGACCGTTTTTTTTTTGCTTTTTTTTTGTTTTTTTTTTGCATTATGGTACGGAACCCTTCGTGCGCGAGTCCGACTCGCACTTGCCCGGTTTTTCTTTTCAGGCGATGGATACCTTCTGCCCTATCGGGCCATGCATCACCACCAGCGACGAAATCGGTGACCCGCAGAAACTGAAGATCCAGTGCTCGGTCAACGGCGTGGTCAAACAGACCAGCAATACTGACCAGCTGGTCCATAAAATACAGGACGTCATTGAGAGACTCACCTCGTAAGTATACTTCACTATCTCTCTTTCTCTCTCTCCTTCTGTATTTCTCTCGTTTTGGACACGTTCTATCACGCCCCATGTATGACCACCAGCGACTAAATCGGTGACCCTCAGAAGCTGAAGACCCAGTGCTCTGTGAGCGGTGTTGCAAAACAGACCAGCTGGTCCATAAAATACAGGACGTCATTGAGAGACTGATATCGTAAGTACTGTCTCTGTCACACACATACTCTCTCTCCCTCTCTCTGAAGATCCAGTGCTCGGTCAACGGTGTGGTCAAACAGACCAGTAATACTGACCAGCTGGTGCACAAAATACAGGACGTCATTGAGAGACTCGCCTCGTAAGTATACTTCACTATCTCTCTTTCTCTCCTTCTATCTTTCTCTCTCGTTTTGCACACGTTCTGCCCCATATATGACCACCAGCGACAAAATCGGTGACCCACAGAAGCTGAAAATCCAGTGCTCGATCAACGGCGTGGTCAAAGAGACCAGCAGGTCCATAAAATACAGGACGTCATTGAGAGATTGACATCGTAAGTACTGTCTCTGTCACAAACATACTCTTTCTCCCTCTCTCTGAAGATCCAGTGCTCGGTCAACGGCGTGGTCAAACAGACCAGCAATACTGACCAACTAGTCCATAAAATACAGGACGTCATTGAGAGATTGACGTCGTAAGTACTGTCTCTGTCATACACATATTCTCTCTCCCTCTCTCTGAAGATCCAGTGCTCGGTCAACGGTATGGTCAAACAGACCAGCAATACTGACCAGCTGGTCCATAAACTACCAGATGTCATTGAGAGACTGACGTCGTAAGTATACTTTACTATCTCTCTTTCTCTCTCTCCTTCTATATTTCTCTCTCGTTTTGGATACGTTCTACCCCATGTATGACCGCCAGCAACATGGACACGAGTGGGTCACCACCCACAGAAGCTGAAAATCCAGTGCTCGGTCAACGGTGTGGTCAAACAGACCAGTAATACTGACCAGCTGGTGCATAAAATACAAGATGTCATCGAGAGACTGACGTCGTAAGTACTGTCTTTGTCACACACATACTCTCTCTCCCTCTCTCTGAAGATCTAGTGCTCGGTCAAGGGTGTGGTCAATCAGACCAGCAATACTGACCAGCTGGTGCATAAAATACCAGATGTCATTGAGAGACTGACGTCGTAAGTACTGTCTCTGTCACACACATACTCTCTCTCCCTCTCTCTGAAAATCCAGTGCTCGGTCAACGGCGTGGTCAAACAGACCAGTAATACTGACCAGCTGGTCCATAAAATACCAGATGTCATTGAGAGACTGACGTCGTAAGTATACTTTACTATCTCTCTTTCTCTCTCTCCTTCTATATTTCTCTCTCGTTTTGGATACGTTCTACCCCATGTATGACCGCCAGCAACATGGACACGAGTGGGTCACCACCCACAGAAGCTGAAAATCCAGTGCTCGGTCAACGGTGTGGTCAAACAGACCAGTAATACTGACCAGCTGGTGCATAAAATACAAGATGTCATCGAGAGACTGACGTCGTAAGTACTGTCTCTGTCACACACATACTCTCTCTCCCTCTCTCTGAAGATCTAGTGCTCGGTCAACGGTGTGGTCAAACAGACCAGCAATACTGACTAGCTGGTCCATAAAATACAGGACGTCATTGAGAGACTCACCTCGTAAGTACTGTCTCTGTCACACACATACTCTCCCTCTCTCTGAAGATCCAGTGCTCGGTCAACGGTGTGGTCAAACAGACCAGCAATACTGACCAGCTGGTGCATAAAATACAGGACGTCATTGAGAGACTGACGTCGTAAGTACTGTCTCTGTCACACACATACTCTCTCTCCCTCTCTCTGAAAATCCAGTGCTCGGTCAACGGTGTGGTCAAACAGACCAGCAATACTGACTAGCTGGTCCATAAAATACAGGACGTCATTGAGAGACTCACCTCGTAAGTACTGTCTCTGTCACACACATACTCTCCCTCTCTCTGAAGATCCAGTGCTCGGTCAACGGTGTGGTCAAACAGACCTAGCAATACTGACCAGCTGGTGCATAAAATACAGGACGTCATTGAGAGACTGACGTCGTAAGTACTGTCTCTGTCACACACATACTCTCTCTCCCTCTCTCTGAAGATCCAGTGCTCGGTCAACGGCGTGGTCAAACAGACCAGCAATACTGATCAGCTGGTGCATAAAATACAGGACGTCATTGAGAGACTCACCTCGTAAGTACTGTCTCTGTCACACACATACTCTCCCTCTCTCTGAAGATCCAGAGCTCGGTCAACGGTGTGGTCAAACAGACCAGCAATACTGATCAACTTGTCTATAAGATACAAGATGTCATTAAGAGGCTGACTTCGTAAGGCCCACTTGCACCATCCCACTAACCCGGGGCTAACCGGTTAAACCGTTAACCGAGTAATTGTATTGGTAACCATGGTAACTCCAGGTTTAACCGGTTAAACCCGGGTTAGTGGGATGGTGCAAGTGGCGCTTAGTGTTCAATATCTTTCTCCGTACGTTTGGCCTGCCTATCTGTTTCTCTTTCTATTCCTTGTTCTGTCACCTGCCCCGTAAGTCCATGTATCACAGGTATGCCATTATATTCTCTGGGCTCAGGTTTTCGTTACAAATCAATGATTTTTGGCACTCACACATGTATTGGAATAAACTTTTTTTTTTGAGAATTAATCATTTTAAAGTTTTAACAAGCAGAAACGTCTGCGAACGATGCTATTAAGAGTATTAGAATAGCTTAACTTAGAATAAATTTAAAAGTGGAAAAATTACTGTCTTGGGTGAGACTTGAACTCACGGCCTCTGGATCGATACTCCAGCGCCTGCCATCTGAGCCACCAAGACCTCATCCATAGCTAGCAAACCTATTTTGCTGGCTATGGATGAGGCTTTATTATGAGATGGCTGTTAAAAAAAAAACATTTTGTTCGCAGAGTGATGACATTATTGCCAGGGGATATTATCTTAACCGGGACCCCAGGAGGAGTAGGCATGTACCGTTCCCCCCCTGAATACCTCAAGCCCGGCGACGTCATCAAGAGCGAGATAGAGAATATCGGCGAACTCGTCACCAGAGTTGAGGCCTTCTAAGATTCCAATAAAAACGGGCTAGTTTGTATGAAACAGTTGCACAGTGTTCCATTTTCATTGTATGAGCAATATTGTACATAAAATAGTTAATAATGTATAAAGGTTTTATAATATTACAATACAACTGTTCAATAATATATTTGTTTTATTACTAAAATCACAGAATAAATAATAGTACTAAGGTACAGAAGACACTCTCTAACCAGTATGATCGCAGTCTCTAACAAAACACGTCTGTTACGATCAGGACAGATATGGCCGCTAGGTGGCGACACGGCTTATGGCTAACCAGCTAACCACCAAACTTGGTGTGGAACGGATGTACTTGTAGCTACCTGTTGCAAAGCGACGAAATCGCGGAGTGAGCCACGCCTGCTAAAATTCAATCGAATGTTATTCTGCTTTACGTACCTAATTAAAAAAAAAGTACATATGTACACACCAAGTCGCACCCATAAGAGACAGCGACTGATATAGTGCGGTAGTCTGTTACGGCTTTAAGAATCTCATCATAGAGGGCGTTGTAGTGCATCATATTACAACACCAATTTAACTTTTGACATAGATGGCGCTGCATAACGTCATCTGAATTACGATGAAATCAAAGTACTTAGTACTGTGACTACCGTGCAGTTGCAGTAGGTACCTATCTATGTCAAGAACCTCAAATGTCCACGTCAACATAATCTGTCTAACCTCAAATGCTACCAGGCTACCATGGCTATACCTATTCAACACCCAATATTTTAGGCAGATCCTAAGTATCCTAATCCTAACTACCTACACACAACTTCCAAGAAACATCATCCACCTGACGCCATCAAAAAATTATGTCACCCAACATCTTCGAATTACGAATGTAAAATGTCGCTGATTGGCGAACAGCCCAGCCAATTGGACCAATGGCCGTCTTCCGTTCACCACAGGAAGATCCATTTGCTGTGCTCCCTTTCATAGTCTATTAAATATAATGCCAAGGGGACTTATGGACTTATTGAGTTAAGTGGCATACGGGCTTGTGCGTGACCTCCGAGGCCGTTTATATGATGCGAGGCAGGCGAGTCCGTATAAAATGGTGTCTAAAACTAGCAAAACGGGAAGTGAATAGATTTAGAGCAATTTTGTCATTGAGATATATTGGTGTATTATGTTGTTATAGGTTATTGAGGGTGACAATACGTGAGAGTGGTTTATGCATTTTTGATGTGTGCACAAAAGGGCAATTTGTTTTATCTAAATTTGTACAAAATGATAAACCTAATTTTATTAAATTAATAAATTCTTAAACCCGACACTTAACGCTGACACAAAAACAGAAAGTTGGACAAAGAAAAGGCTGCAGCGATTTTCATAGCCCATGCAGTGCCAGTTTTATTTTATAAATAACACTTGCACTGCGTGGGCTATCAAAATCGCTGCAAACTTTTCTTGGTCTAACTCTAATCACATGATGTTGTTTTTAAGAATTTATTAAGTTAATAAAATAAGTTTTCATAGGTGTAGTCAAAGTACCCCGACCAGACGGTCTAGCATGAGTTGCGTACTTGTCGCACGCGACTCCATATCGTTGCTTATCATGAATAGTGACACAAAACAAAATGAAATGCCATTCGACTTTAAATCTTACCTGTAAAAGACAGAATATTAAATGCAATAGCATTTCATTTTTAGTTGTACCACTGTTCATGATAAGCGTCGATATATCAAGCGCGACTTCAAGTATGGACTCGCGCGCGTAAACGCATCTTATGCTAGACCGCCCGTGACTGATTTACTTAATTCTATCTTGCACGTCTTGAAATCTTGAATTGCAAATCTTCAAAATCTTGCTTCCTCTTTCCTCTTGCTTATTCCAGATATTCTGTCTCTGTCGAGCACTAAACACTCATTGATAAGCACTTAAGCAGCAGGAGATATCCAAACAACTCCTGCGGCACTAGTACTTAGGAACAAGATTTAGTTATTCTCTTATGTTCTATTCTTCTTCTAGACTTCTTGTTTCATAACCTGCAAAAGTTACAAAAACACAATCCACTATATTTACTGTGTTACTGATATTTTTAGTCAACAGGCGCGACATGTGCGAGTGTAATAATAATAACTTGTACTAAACTGACAGATTGGTTAAATAAATTGGGACAGCAAAGGAACTGACTTTTTAGTAGGTATAAATTGAAAAACTGAAAACTGATCAAAACCTAGTCACTCCTGAAACTGAGTCTAACTGGTGAGTGAAACTGGTCAGTCTTTCCGTGACCACAGCTAGTGCAACTAAGCTGAAACGTCGGAATTAAAGGTAAAAACAATGAAATTATATCGCGGTAAACCCGGTTGTGTAATTCAATGTGTACAAAACGCGAGAGTTTAGTGTTATACCGGGTGTGGCCTGTAACACGAGCAAAGAATTAAAACATAGATTGTACTCCTCAAACCGTGACACTTTTGTTCAACAACTTTAAAAAATTATGAAGTATTTAGACTCCCTATTTTTCATACAAAATAAATATTATCTTCAATGGACGCCATCGCCACGCCATATCATTGTGATTGACGTTGCTTGTCACGCCTTAAACATAACAAAATTCGCAATACATTGCGTCTAAGAATAAACTTTAAAGTGTATTAAAAATCAAACCATAAGTTATTTTTAAAAGTCGCTGAACAAATGTTGGTCAGTATGAGGAGTACCTACAGCCTACAGTTTAATTTTTTGCTCATGTTACAGGCCACACCCGGTATTTTAGTAGGTATCTGCATGGACGAATAAAACAAAAGACTGACAGTTTCAAGTCACGTTGCTCCAATATTTAGCTCCGTCGACTTATTAATCAGAAGTAGAGTTAGTTACTAGTAGTTCGCCCCGAACTGAGAACTCGCGGTTTGACAAAAATTATATAGAGCGATTGACTTTGTTGTACCTACTTACTCGTATAGTTCGACATAAAATAGTAGAAAATAATTTTTCATATCTCATGCTCTGAAAGTGGGTCGTTGTTGTTCTAAAAGGTGCGAAGAAAGTGATACGTTTATGCTCTAGCGCAGAAAAGTGGTGTACTCCTCTGCGTCCCCGTCCCACGAACAACTGGGTGGAAACAAAATGGAAAAATAGTGTCTTTATTTCCTCGCCTGGAACAATTGGTAATTGTTTAATTTTACTAATCCCACGTTGATCGTTTTTTTAAGAAAAAATTATGTAAGTAAATTGTTAAAAACAAATAATTCTTGATTTCTTTCGTTGAATTCTATTTACTCGATTTCATAAGGCGGGAACCAAAAGGAATACACCAAAAATATTTTTTTAAACCTTACACTTGCGTAAATGAGCAAAGGCAGAATCTTATACATATACAGCCACAGTTAAACGTTTGTACGATATTAAATTGGTTTTTAAAGTTATTTAGCACTATATTCATGAAATAAAGTAAAATACAATATAAAAATTTCTTATATTATTAATTAAATTGTTATTTAATATTTAAAATACTTTTATTATGTTATTACGTGGTGCGGCGCACCAAGGTCGCGGTGCGGTCCGGTAGTCTGTTGCGGCTTTAAGAACGAAAAAGTGTAAAATTAAAAAGTAAGAGGCAATCCCGCTGATTTTCATACTATAATGAACAAATCATTGCATTTTAAAATTACTGCAGTTTGTTAAAAAATGTGTGTTTTCGTAAATATTGCAATCTAAATGTTTTTCGCTAGGGGTTATTAATCTTCACACATGTAAAGTCTCCGATTGCAAGTAAGTCCTAAGGAAAAAATCATGGCCGTAGGTCTATTGGGTACTTCAATTACTGATTTTGCGAAATTGCCTTGTCTTTTTTGGTTTCCTCGTATTCGATATGAAAAGTAGAGTGTTTAACTCGGGTGAAAGGCACCATTTCCGTCTCGGACTATTGGCGCTCTCACTGCGTTCGAGCGCCAAACTACCTCGACAGAAATGGGTGCCTTTCAACCCTTGGTTAACAATCTACTATTCAAGAAAAAAAAAACGACTTCTATGGAGGCCGGTGAAAGATTATTGTACATAGATGGTGCACTATGTAGAAAAGGAGGTAAAACCACCCACTTTTCTAGTAGGTAGCATTTCGTTTCTGTAAGGGTCGCAGTTTTAGTTCACGAACCCACTTCTCTGATAGCAGTTCGGTTCTGTGAGGATTGGCAGTTCGAACCTAACCAAAACCACTTTTCTAGTAGCATTTCGTTTCTGTACGGCTCGCAGTTCTAACCTAACCTAACCCACTTTTTTTCGGTTCTGTGATGATCGCAGTTCAAACCTAACCTAACCCACTTGACGGCGCGTGCGGTGCGGTGTACGCGGGGGTTTGAGCGGGAGGGGCTAGTAAGTTTGGCATCATTATACTTTATACCTACATTTTATGGTAGGTTTATTTAGCTTAGGTATCAGTGGTTTTCCGGGTCAAGGTCCGAGTCGAAGAGGACAAATCGCCAAACGTGAACTATGCGTCGTTGAAGAGTTCCGTTCTGATCATCATCAGCAGTTCCACTTCATCTAATGCGACAGTTTTTAAAGAAAATGCTTGATTTACTGATGAAAATACAAAAATCTCTATACGCATGCCTTTAAGATTTGAGGAGTTCCCTCGATTCCTCGTGGATCCCATCATCAGAACTCGAGCTTGACAAAAATGTGGCTTAAAAACTTAACTTGCTTAACAAACATAACGAAGAGAACAAATCGCCAAACGTGAACTATGGTTCATTGAAGAGTTCCGTTCTGAACATCATCAGCAGTTCCACTTCATCAAATGTCACTTTTTTGAATGTATATGCTTGATTTATTGATAAAACACATAAATTACTATATGTATGCCTTTAAGATTTGAGGAGTTCCCTCGATTCCTCATGGATCCCATCATCAGAACTGGGTTTTGACAAAAACGGGACCAATCTGTATGTATATATATACAATCGTTATTAGTCTGATTGTATAATCAAAAAACTGATTATAAAATCGGTCCAGAGTCACAAACATAAAAAAAATCACATTCGAATCTCCTCCTTTTGAGATTTGGAAGTCGGTTAAGTAATACTTAAATGAGGGCGCCACTTTCTATGTAGCTGTCACATTTTTGACATAAAATGCTTACACATGGCAATAATTTATAGTCTGTCAAGCCATTTCCGTCAGTAGAATAAAGCGGCTAAAAAATGTAGGCGCGAAGGGTTATCGTCCCATAGAAAATTTGAATATCGCGCCTTTTTCTACTGACAAACTTGTTTGACCGACTATAGTAAGGAAATTTAGAGTTCAATTTTATTTTATTTCTACTATTTTATGTCCCACTATAGGCGGCAATGGATCAAAAATCGCGTGGATATATTACAAGGTCTGTGGAGCCCTTAACTGATTCTGTGTCTGTGGTAAGCCGAAATATTTCCAGTCAAATGTCAAATACCTATATTATGTTTATTTTTATCTTGCTAATTAAAATTTATATCAAAATGGTAAATTTAAAAACGATATTATAAAAGTTCAAGCCGAGCACTTTCATTTGATACCAAACTCGACCATACTTTCTTGCAAAAAGATGACCAGAATAGCAAGTTAAAATAGTTATTTGTACAACAAGAGATCAAAGTTTGATATTTCTTCGAGTGCTTATTTTGAGGCCCGTGCAAGCGAAAGATTCTATAATAGATTCACGAGCGTAGCGAGTGAATCTAATTTAGAATCTTGAGCGTAGTAAGGGATTCAAAAGCGCACGAGATGTAAATAACTTTGATCTCGTGTAGTACACAAAATTTTTCACCCTAAGCAGTGTGAACATACCTAGAGGGACAGAGATAATAGAACCCAAGTATATCGAACTTGTATTAGACCCCGCATGTTGAAATGACATTTGACTATAACGGTCACTTGAATGTCATTTTGTCTCACTCAGTGAGCAAAATCGCATTTTGCTCACTGAGTGAGACACACTCAGTAAGCAAAGTACCCTTGTACGAGCTGCTGAGGTGAAAATAGCTTTTTAGCCTTCTAAGCTCTTCCAGCTCAATAATCCCTTGATCGAGCCTGCTCATAATTTAATGACTAAAATATAATGCCCTCAACTACACGTTTACCCAATTTCATTTAAATTAGAACAATTTTACTTAAGTTCTTGAGTATCAAACTATCCTCTGATAGTTCAGCTTAAAAACATCGAAATGCCGGGATGTGCCCCTAGCCAGCCGCGTGTCCCAAGTCGAATGTAAGAACTTCGTTCGCTTCGCTCGCTCGTTCGAAAAAACAAAGGTCTAAGCGCCGAGCAAATTGGATGGAACAGAGTCCTGCTGCCGTATTCGAACTTCAAGATATTCACAAGAGACGACACGTACTACTATATAGATCCATTCTAGATACGTTATAGTTTAGATATCAACTAGTTCTCTTTTGCAGCGCAATTCGTGCAACCAATGTCACTTTTACGTTAGATAGAGTAAGATATATCTTAGATGTGAATTGGATCTCTAAGTCATATCCTGTGGAAATCGTTCAACAGTATCTCCAGAATCGCGCAAATGTCAAATTTGACAGGTTACATAAACATATCGTTATCGTATCTTGGTGATGTCTAAAAGTGTCTATTTCAAAATCCGAATCGGGCCCCTGGGGCAGTGGGGGCCTAACGCATCTTGGCTAGGCCCCCACTCCCCCAGCTCTCTGTTCCATCCAATTTCAAATTTGTTCGGCGCTTAGACCTTATAATAGGCGCTTAAACCTTAAGACCTTAGATATCGTTCCAATCGTTTCCAAAGAAACGCCAATATGTCTCTTCTGTAGCACTAATATGGAAGAGTGATAGAGAATAGAGAAACCACCGTTTCGTTCGCTACGGCGCAAACCGCGCAAACGATTTTTATTTTGGGTAGGTATATAGGCCTCAAAGAATAGTATAATATATAGGTAGGCCCTCTGTTGCGTTTAGTGCCATGCCACTTATCAAATTCTATATAAAAAGGTATACCTATTGTATGTAATTATCAAATTCAAAGAATTCATCCGAATTCTATAGTAATTTAAATTGTTTTTTTTTTCTTATTTACCTACATAATTTATTTTCTTATTATGCATGGTAATTATAAGATGTAATGTTTCGAAAAGTTGCCCCGCCGAGTTAGCAAGTTTAAGTTTCTTGCCGGTAGGTACCATATAGGGATACCCTCCTCTAATTGGATGGGATTTAAATCTGCTCGAGGCAAAGGTGTAGGGTTAGAGCCGGTGTAGCTTTATTTGACTTTCATTAAGCCGATTAAGCGCATTGTAATATTGTATTATTTAGGTACAATTTGTAATATGAGTACTTACTTGAAAAATAAACTATCTTTATCATACCGCAAGAAGCTAAATATTGTAGGAACGCAATTTAGTAGGTATAAACGTTGTTGGTATTTTATTCCTCCATGTCTGAGACATAAAAACAGGGGTTAGTACCTATACTCTGTATACTTAGTATTACCTAAAAAGTCATCTCAATTGTCATGAAAAAGTCTAAAAACGGAGCTTTTTAGCTCAAGCTGATGGTGATAAATTTTCAAAGTAATGTACTCCAACGAGCCGCCAACATAACGCGGTCATAAAGCTCAATTAAACTCGTCTGCAATCGTAATCAAGTATTACCGAGGACCACTATAACTTGACCCTTGGAACATATGACTGGCTTGTAAGATAGGGCTCAACGTGGAATGGGCAGTTAACAGCGCCAAAGAAGGGGGATTATTTTTATTATTCCAGGAATTTTAATGTGGCTGTTCTGATCAAAAGGAGGGGTGCAAAAGTATCGTTCATTTCACTGCTTTCTATTGAAAAAACTTTTTACAAAAAAAATGAAACCGACTTCAAAAAGGATGAAAAAGAATATTATCCTTTTTTATGTCTATGCGTTACCAACTGATATGTTTGAAGTCGGTGCCAAGCTAAATTTTGAAGCATACCATGACTTTGGTGCGATTCGATAAGGATTTACCTACGTTGGATTGCCTTACACGACGACAATGAACGTACTTTCTGTAGGTACAGTCGACGTTAAAAATATGTTTACACTTTTCGCCTTATTACAAAGGAGTAAGGTGCAAAAGTGTAAATATATCATTGACGTCGACTGGACCTAAGAACACACGATCAAACCTTCTTCGCGCAGTCCGTACCATGTTTGTCGGCACATTAGTGTAAATATAAATGCATTTTTTTGCCGTCGTATTTTTTAAAGAGCATTTCTTACTAATGCTGGAACAGTCTATAGCAGCGGTCGGCAACCTTTTAGCAGCCAAGGGCCACATAGTAGTTAACGAAGTTATCGTGGGCCGCACTTTGGTATTATTTGTGACTTTAGTAGACATTGTCGTTTGTCAATATTACATACAAAATAACCAGGGAGGCTCGCGGGCCGCAAGCGAGAGGTTCGCGGGCCGCTTGTTGCCGACCGCTGGTCTATAGTACTCTGGTGTGGGATTGGGACTGAGGTGATTCCCGTCCCTTATCCAGAGGACTACATTTCAAAATATAAAACAATTCAAGGAATTTACCTTCTTGCCAAATTTCACCTAAAGCGGTTCAGTTGTTTAGCCATGAAAAGGCGACAAAGAGGCAGACAGAATTCTTTACACATTTATAATAGTTATTATAGTACAGTTCTAATGGGATTTATAGCCATAAAGCTGATTTTTTTGACTGGTATTGTTACTACTTGGCTTGGCACCGACTTCAAACATATCAGTTGGTAACGCATAGACATAAAAAAGGATAATATTCTTTTTCATCCTTTTTGAAGTCGGTTTCATTTTTTTTGTAAAAAGTTTTTATTTTACCATTTTTAGTTTTAACGCATTGTTAAGAGCGCGACGCATGAATGAAAAACAAGATCATGTTTAACACTAAATTCGTGTACCTATTACTTTAGTAAATATGTAATCAGGAATTTTCTCGAGTCGTCTGGGAAATTATAATTCCTGTCAACTAAATCCATCCGCCCGCCCCGCCACTGACCCAATCCATCAGCCCCCCGATCACTCAACCTCACAGCACATCAACCCCTGATCCAGGAACCCCTCGATCCTGAACCAGCAACCCTTCAACCGCCATTCCCCGACCCCTTAATCCCTGACCCCTTAACTCCTTATCCTAACCCCCGATCAGTAGCCTTACCAGCTTACCACGAGTTTGACATTGATATATTCGCTAGCATGTGTGTAACTTACTTCCTATGCCTCTCGCTCGTACTAACCTTAGTGTGAGCGAGATGCATAAAAAGTTACATTTAGATGCATAAGATGTTAGCGGATATGTCAATGTCAAACTCGTGGTAAGGCTACAGTTGCAGTACATCAAAATGGTGGTTTTCGGAAGCAAATGCTCAAGTTACTTTAGAAAACCCCGAAATCACTTAACACGTGCCTTTAAAAATTGAGGAGTTCCCTCAATTCCTCATGAATTCCATCATCAGACCAGAACCAAAAATAATACGGAAACATCTTGGAGGTAACTTCTTCCAAACAAAAAAAGAATTACTCAAATCGGATCACAGGTGCCGGAGTAATCGCTGAACATACTTACATTTAAAGAAATCATCATCATTATCATCAAAATAATCATCATCATCAGGTCTACTTCATCAAATTGGTGGTGTTCGGGAGAAAATGCTAGAGTTGCTTAAGAAAACGCCCAAAACACCATGCATGTGCCTTTAAAAATTGAGGAGTTCCCTCAATTCCTCATGGAGCCCATCATCAGAACAGAACCAAATTAAAATGGGACCAACTCGGAGGTAGCTCCTTTCAAACAAAAAAAGAATTACTCAAATCGGACTACGGATGTCGGAGTAATCGGTGAACGTACATAGAAAAAAAAAAAAAATAGCCACAACCGAATACAGAACCTCCTCCTTCTATGAAATTGAAGTCGGTTAAAAATTGGTGGCAACGCTTGTGGTATTCGGGGCGTCTCGGGGTCTAGCCAAATGATTATCCATATCGTTTAAGAAACTCCAATCGCAACTGAACAATGTAAGGTGGTGGTACCAGTGCTCGACATGCTAATGCCCAATAGATGACACCCTGCTGTCACCTCTATTGACAATGACTTAAGTTTCGAGATGACATGTACTGGGACCGCGTCGAGCACCTTACCTAGAGGAAATGATCACAGCACTTTTCGTCATCCTTACTTTTTGATTGGCGTTTATCTGAAACCATATTAATTTTAATACCTACGGCCTACATCGAAAAATCGAGAATCGTTATTTTCCTCTGTATTGATGCTAACGAATTTAAGGAATTTTTCGATGTTGGCGGTAGGCCTTGTGATCCGATTTTGAAGTGTTTTAGATGAAAATCTATTTCCCAAAGCGCCCACTGCAATCAAATTGTAATTTTATCTTATTTGAAGTTCCAGTTTTTAGCAGACTTTAATTCCTACTAATATAATTTATCTTTTACTTCTGTATTGCAATGTAACGAACATAAAAACGCTTAGCTCCTTAAGTAGTCACCAATATACATTGACCCCTGCTTTCATAAACTTATAACAGTCACAGGATTCAAAATATACTGGACAATTTAATTGCTCAATTGGACGCGTCCGGCATAGACCGAAGAATGAACAGAAGTGGTGGGCGGAAAATCTCAATCAGAACAATTAGGTGACACTTGTATAATTCGATAAATTGCAAGATGTGATTTAAAATTAAATGGTGACGATCGATGAGCAAAGATCAATTAGACCACATCTGTAGAAGTGGCTTTAGGTTTCTACTTCTACTTACCTTGCGAAGAATCGCATGCTTTTTAATACATTGCGGAATTTGACCTAATAGTTGAATTCGTTTAACATATATGGTTTAATTATGTATTGAATCTATTTAGGCGGCACTGTTTCTAAAATCGCATGCGATTGGTGCAAGGTCTGGGGCCCTAGTCAACATGCCATGCTAGTGTAGCGAACGAAACGTCTCTCTGTCGCACTTATATGGAAAAGTGATAGAGACACCGTTTCGTTCGCTAGGGCGTAAACGATTGGCATCTTGTCAAGGCCCTTTGTAGAGGCCTTAAAAAAGCTAGATGGCCAAATTGATCTTCACACGATCTTAAACACAAAATAAAGTTATAAGGCGCCCACAGATTACCAGTTCGCCGGACGATATCAGCCTGTCAGTTAATCGCAAAAGGTGACAGTTCCGAACAACTGACAGGCTGATATCGCCCGGCGAACGGTATCTGTGGGTCCCTTTTAAGGACTTCGTCGTCCTTTAAGTTGAATATTTCTTCAATCAAGAAAAGAAGGCCGCCTGAATACGTAGCCAATAGAGCCCTTAGCTTAGGGTTGCCATACGTCCCGGTACGCCGGGACATGTCCCGGTGTGAAGCATGGTGTCCTGGCGTCCCGGCCGATAAGCAAATTGTCCCGGTTTAAAAATCATAGTTATTTAGTAGGGGGCTGGACTTGGTAAATAATAATATACCTACATTACCTGCAATAAACACGACTAACTATTAGGCTAATCGTACGTGGATAGAACGACGTAAGCACTGACACTTGTCCGTTCACTTTTTACGAATTTACGTCAACAGTGTCAACACATTTCGGGATCGCGGATTGACAGAGCGAGAGCGCACTTTGGCACACTATCGAGGTTACTATAACTATCAGTTAAACGGTAGATCTTAGCATCATATCTGGTTAATTCATAACTGTCAAATATGTGATGTTAGAATAATTTCACTGTAAATGTCCCGGTCTGAGTCCCCATGCTTATGGCAACCCTACCTTAGCTTCGCCTTACCAGGCCCAAACAGGAGGGGCCAACCAAGGCAGCGGTGGCGTAACGTCATCGCGAAAGATTTAAACGCCTGTGGGTTAGCGGAAACCGATGTCCAGGATAGAGCTATGTGGAAGGAGAAAAGTAAGAAAGCGGACCCCGACACAGTACGGGGCAAACGCTAGGAGGATGACGATGATTTCTTCAATCAAGCTGTATATAAACCAGTGATCCTGGTGAAAAATTTACGCGGGTTTAACACATTCAGCGCCAAGGACCCGACTGTTGGGTGCACTGTTCGTACCGACTACGCGCTACATACGGCAAAGACGTGGCTACGCGACGCGCGTAACCCGTAGCACTTAGTGGCAATGAATGTGTTAAATAACGCACCCGATTTTTAATTTTTTCACTTTAATTTCAAATATTTTTGTAATGAGTATTACTTATTCTATGAGAGAGTCGAATTAAATTAGACACACGCAAAAGACCCTAACCCAAAAACTGCATTTATGATGCGGGTATACTTATCTGCTCCTGGCGGAAATCAATGGTTATATAGCCGCTGACCCCTATTTCACTAAGTACATCACAAAATAATAATTAATAATATCTTGTCAGTGCCGGCGTCCCCGCAGCTCTGGAGCTCCGGATCGCGCGGGACGATGGCAAGCGCCCGGACGGGATGTCGTTAATCCCATGGAGAATGGGCCGCGCGCTGGTGTGGGACGCTACTTGCGCCGACACGCTGGCAGCGTCCTACATCCAAACAACCAGCAGAAATCGGCATTTCTGCTCCGGCGAGCAGCGGCGGACGCCCGAGAGCGAGCTAAGGCCCATAAATACAGCTGTCTCGGTGCCAACTACGAGTTCGTAGCTTTTGGCGTCGAGACACTCGGACCGTGGGGTAGAGGAGCGCGTGGGCTCCTTAAGGAGCTTGGTAAGCGGTTAAGGGAGGCAACAGGGGACTCTCGCGCGGGCAGCTATCTCGCGCAAAGGATTGCCATCGCTATACAGCGCGGGAATGCTGCCTGCGCGATGGGCACCTTGCCGAGGGGCCTAGGCTTAGAGGTAGATTTTAGGGTTTTTTTTTAGTTAGGTTTAGTTTTAGTTAATTTATTTTATAAGGTACTTGTAGGTATTAAGTTTGTTGTATAATTGTGTTTAAATGTAATTAATTAAACGATAAACATTATTTTAGGAAATAATTAATTGATGTTAACAAAATCGCTATACTTTTTATAATCATCCACGGGCCAAACAAATCTAATGTGTTGTCTAGTGTATAAAAAGGCTGAATACAAACCGACCGACCTAAGAGCTATGGGATATATTTGTGAGTAATGTGTGTATCGTGTACTCTATATTTTTACACTTATTTCATGTGCATACTGTTGCTCCTTACAAAGTTTAGTCATTAAACCCAGCAGAGGCAATCCCTATCCAATGCACTTGTTATTTTCACAGTACAAAATATATAAATGGCACTTACTTATATTTTATTTTTAACCGACTTCAATTTCATAGAAGGATTTCAATTTCATATTCGGTTGTGGCTATTTTTTTTTTTTTCTATGTACGTTCACCGATTACTCCGACATCCGTAGTCCGATTTGAGTAATTCTTTTTTTGTTTGAAAGGAGCTACCTCCGAGTTGGTCCCATTTTAATTTGGTTCTGTTCTGATGATGGGATCCATGAGGAATTGAGGGAACTCCTCAATTTTTAAAGGCATGTGTTAAGTGATTTCGGGGTTTTCTAAAGTAACTCGAGCATTTGCTTCCGAAAACCACCAATTTGATGTACTGCAACTGTAGCCTTACCACGAGTTTGACATTGACATATTCGCTAACGTCTTATGCATCTAAATGTAACTTTTTATGCATCTCGCTCACACTAAGGTTAGTACGAGCGAGATGCATAGGAAGTAAGTTACACACATGCTAGCGAATATATCAATGTCAAACTCGTGGTAAGCTGGTAAGGCTATTACTGATCGGGGGTTAGGGTTAGGAGTTAAGGGGTCAGAGATTAACGGGTCGGGGAATGGCGGTTGAAGGGTTGCTGGTTCAGGATCGAGGGGTTCCTGGATCAGGGGTTGATGTGCTGTGAGGTTGAGTGATCGGGGGGCTGAGGGATTGGGTCAGTGGCGGGGCGGGCGGATGGATTTAGTTGACAGGAATTATAATTTCCCAGACGGACTCGAGAAAATTCCTGGTTCAGGGTCGAGGGGTTCCTGGATCAGGGGTTGATGCGCTGTGAGGTTGAGTGATCGGGGCGTTGAGGGTGGCGGAGGGGGCGGAGGATGGATTTAGTGTAGTAGTGACAGGAATTATAATTTCCCAGACGGACTCGAGAAAATTCCTGATTACATACATATTTATTAAAGTAATAGGTACACGAATTTAGTGTTAAACATGATCTTGTTTTTCATTCATGCGTCGCGCTCTTAACAATGCGTTAAAACTAAAAATGGAAAAAAAAAACTTTTTACAAAAAAAAGCAAACCGACTTCAAAAAGGATGAAATAAAATTTTATCCTTTTTGAAGTCTATGCGTTACCAACTGATATGTTTGAAGTCGGTGCCAAGCCAAGTAGTAACAATACCAGTCAAAATAATCAGCTTTATGGCTATAAATCCCATTAGAACTGCACTAATAACTATTACAAATGTGTAAGTAATTTTGTCTGCCTCTTTGTCGCCTTTTCAAGGCTAAACAACTGAACCGCTTTAGGTGAAATTTGGCAAGAAGGTAAATTTCTTAAATTGTTTTATATTTTGAAATGTAGTCCTCTGGATAAGGGACGGGAAATTACTGAGTCCCAATCTCACACTTGCGTGCTATAGACTGTTCGAGCATTAGTAAGAAATGCTCTTTAAAAAATACGACGAAAAAAAATGCATTGGATTTCCACTAATGTGCCGACAAACATGGTACAGACTGCGCCAAGAAGGTTTGATCGTGTGTTCTGAGGTGTGTTCTTAAGCCTCCTCCACACTCGTGCGCGAATCGCGGCGCAAAGCCGCGAACGCGAGTGTGGAGTCCTGAACGCAGACCTGCGAAATCGACTCCACACTCGCGTTCGCGGCTTCGCCCGCGATTCACGCGCATAGTCTGGAGGGGGCTTTAGATACAATCGACGTCAAAGATATATTTACACTTTTGCACCTTACTCCTTTGTAATAAGGCGAAAAGTGTAAACATATTTTTAACGTCGACTGTACCTACAGAAAGTACGTTCATTGTCGTCGTGTAAGGCAATCCAACGTAGGTACATCCTTATCGAATCGCACCAAAATCAAGGTATGCTTCAAAATTTGGCTTGGCACCGACTTCAAACATATCAGTTAACGCATAGACTTCAAAAAGGATAAAATTTTATTTCATCCTTTTTGAAGTCGGTTTGCTTTTTTTTGTAAAAAGTTTTTATCAACTTAGTTTTTTCGATGTGATATACCAGAGTCCAGCTAACTTTGCGCGACGAGCAACAGATTGTTGAAAAGCCGGCCATCATATGTGACGTTATCCATGAAAAGGGACCTGATTGTCGATGTCGCCATTATTAACGATGCTCCCATGTAAATACAATGCCGCGCGACGCTGTGCGACGTAGGCGCCATCGACAATAAGGTCCCTTTTCATAGATAATGCCCCTTAGAGATATTACGTTTCCACTTCCTCAGTGCAAAGTTGGTACACAGTTAGCTCATACAAACTCTGGTCTAGTACATAACTGAGTCAATCGGTCTATTATAGCATATTGACGTGTAGAAACGAGTGTAAACAACCGATAAACATTAATGTCATCGGTATTAATTATAGACATTAAGTAATTATTTATTTACACGGTTGTTTGGGTTAGCCTGAGTACAATGTATTTCATATTTTAAATATACTTAGTTAATTAATTGTTCTAGGAATCCCCAAACCGTATTGGTTGTAAAGTGTGCGGTATGGCCAAAATGTGGGTAGGTAGGTACCTCTTAAGTACGTATCTACTTTGAAATTATCAAGTAAGTAGATATATAGTTTTTCAAAGGACTGTCTCATTTCAAACATATGTATATAGAGAGAATCATACTATCTTTGTCTTACACTAGTACTCTAGCAACCAAATGAGAAGGATGAGTACTTATTATCTATAGTTTTTTTGTTCTTATTTACTGACAAATTTGGTTTGACCAACTATAGTAACTTGACATTTGTCAAACATTTTTATTTAGGTTATTTTCATTTAATTTCTACTGGTTTGTGCCGGAATTTACGTAGGACATAATACAATATAATTAATAGAGGTACCTACACATAATACAATATAATTAATAGAGTTAGACAGAAGCACGCATTAAGTTTGGCATAAATACGGCTACATTACGATACAAGTCCGAGAAATAGGAAATTCGCAACGAGTGGCGAAAAATTAAAACACGACCGAAGGGAGTGTTGTAAATCGGTACGAGATGCGAATTAGGCACCTATCTATTCGCACATGTTATCGTAGGTACCTACAATATTTTACAGTACATAAGGCCCTTTAAATTTTCAACATAGTTACGTAATGTGCTAATTATCGCACTAGTGCGGTAAAGTAGCACCATAATGTACAGTAAAAAATATGAAATCTGGCATTGTTTAATTAAACATTTCATAGTCTGCCAAAACATATAAATTCTTAGTTTATTAACTTGAGAAGTTATTCTTACTGAACACTCTTTACTTGTCTAAAGTTTCTCTTAAGAGTTGCTTTCAAAACGTCTGGGCTACCACGACAAAAAACAATTATGCAAATAATGCACGTGTCACTTCTATTTTATTACAAGCCATAGATTCATTCTACTAAGGCAATTTAAATTGGACTCTACTGCCATGATAACTAAATTCAGAATCGCTTACATGCCATGAATGAAATACGTGGTTACACATGTGCACGCGGGATGATCGTTCGGAAGCGTTCGTTGTTCGAAATTTAAAAACATTCGTTTTAATTGCTGTAAGTGGCCAGTATTTTTACATGTAAACAAACATCGCTTTACGTACTCGCGAGGATTAGAAAATTGAACTTTATTATGTCTCGAAAGGAGTCATTTTTGAATGCTGCGCTTAATTGAGATGGGAATTTGCGAAAGTTATGTGATTAGCGAATATAGGGCGGATAGAAATTTTATGGCAATGTGGATGTGGAAACTTTTATGGGTAGCTACTTTGTAAATATGTAGTTTAATGCTAATTTTCGGAGTGTAACACGACACGTGTTTATTACTACTTTAGATATTAATACATAATACCTACGTATAAAGTTCTGATCCTCGAAGTTTTTAATTGACTTATCCATCCATCCATACCTACTAATATTATAAATGCGAAAGTGTGTCTGGCTGTCTTTCTGTCTGTGACTCTTCACGATTAAACCGCTGAACGGATTTAGTTTAAATTTGGCAGAGATAGTTCTGACCGGGATTCGAACCCGGGATCTGCTTCATAGACAGGGTCACTAATGTCACTATCAACTAGGCTAGAAGGGCGTTTAAATTATACTCATAAGTAGTAGGTAATAAGAGTCTAGTCTGAGACACGTCATAGACTAATTAATAGCACAGATAAATTACGTCAGACGAAGTGCTGATCAACAGGGCGTTGACCTGAAGACGTCTAAATTTTTCATAAGTACGTCATTTTTCTCTATTACTCCAAGGCGTGAGTACCTAACTAGAGTGACAAAGAAAGATGCCCCCATTCTGCGAACTTCGGTGTTCGCGGTAGACCCTCTGTCATCGTTTTAAAAATCTGCTAGCTTTTTACTAAACCTTAACGGTTAAAATAAAATAGTTGTAATGTAGAACTAGCCCAGTGGTGGGCAAAGTACGGCCCGCGGGCCATCTGCGGCCCGCGACTGGATTTCATCCGGCCCGCCGCCAGTCCTATGAAATAATTAGAATATGGGCTATATGGCATTGGCCCACGATTATCACAAATCAAAATAAATTTTGGCTACAATTCTGGCCCACCACTTAAATTTCCTAAACTTTCTGGCCCCCCATGAAGAAAGTTTGCCCACCACTGAACTAGCCTTATGAACCAAATTTGCATGTATAACTGGCCTTAAAATTTATAGTTTATGATGGTTCATTATTTTGTAAGTGGGTAGTTTTTGCAAAGTACAATTTTTCCTCAGTCACCCATTGACCAACGAACGCTGTAAAGGGATCGAAACGTCGGGATGTAGTATGTATTCAACATACGCGATATAATCCGTTTCAATAGTTTTATTTCATGAGTAACTATCGCGGCAACCGATGACAATACTTAACGGCTAAGTTTAAGTTACTTATGTAGTTAACGATTTTATAGGGGGCAAAGTTGTTGTTTAACCTCTCGTGCTATTGATACCCGAGCAAGCGAAAGATTCCAAAAGTGGTTCGAAACGTGGAATCTTGAGCGTTGTGAGGGTTTCAAGGTACGAGGGTTAGACAAATTTTGCCACCGAGTGAAAGTGTGAGTGAGTGAGTGTTGTGAGCGAGTGAGTGTCATCGTAGGTATCTCTGTTTGGCCCTATGGTTGACTGGTAGAGAATGCCATTTGGCATTAAGTCCGCCATTTGTACATTGTTGTACCTATATATTTTGTGCAATAAAGTTTAAATAAATAAACACAATTTTTTTCACCACACCAACGCAAGGAAAATACTAACTGTATAATATCAAACAAATTGAATGTTGTTAGAGTTAGACCAAGAAAAGTCTGCAGTGATTTTGATAGCCCACAACTCCCACAAGTGCAAGAGTTCATAATTTCATCGAAGTTTGACGTTTAAAATGACACTTGCACTGCGTGGGCTATCAATATCGCTGCAGACTTTTGTCGGTCTGACTCTACATATTTATCATTCCAAAACATCATTTAAAAGTCAATTCCACTGGCCAATAAAAGGAAACAACTCAAAATTTGCATCAGATTACTTTATGGGCGTTTTCAGAAATAAATATTGAAAACCTGATTCTTTCACATCTGGACGTTCTTGGGCTCATTCTACTCAGAATCGACAGCATTCTCCATCCCACCATTAAAAAAAGATGTCACAAAATGTCCATTCCATTACGTCAGGTTTTAGTATGAATAATTTTTTCACTTGTATGTGCGTGACGTAGTGGAATGTACAATTTTCATACAAATTTTTGGGACATTTTATTTTATCATCAGAATTGAATATGCTAGTGATTCTGAGTTGAAAGAACCCAAAAACACCGGGATCTGTGAGAATCGGGTTTTCTATATTTATTATTTAGGTATTTCTGAAAACAGTACCCTAATATCAACACTTTCAAAGCGGTTTCGGGTCTAAATGACCCAGTGAAAATCACTCGCGGTGTCTATTGAAGCTAATTTGAAAGTACTAAGTATGGACTAGATGTTAATGTGGTATTTTCAATTTAATTTTCTTTAGAGCGGGCTTTAAGAACTATATGTAATCGTGTACAGTCAGCAGCAGATATCGCTAAGAGAATGAGGTGTACAAAATTATCTGAAAAATATTATGGGAACAAGAATGTCGATATTCGACAAGATACCTACATAATTTAAAAGTTTATTTTTGTATTTTTTTTTTTCATAAAGCGTTTTGTTTACTCTGTCAGGCGTAAAGCTCACTTTTTTTTAATTTGCCAAGAATAGGGTTAACTAGCGGCATTTGGCATCATGGCAAGTCTCGGCATATTTAGTAAGAAAAAAAATATTGGTCCCCGCTAACTCTGCTCAAACTTTACAATGAAGGAGTGTCAGCAATAACGTCAAATTTCTACTAAATATGACATTCATTATTTCATAGGACCGGCGGCGGGCCGGATAAAATCCATTCGCAGGCCGGAGATGGCCCCCGGGCCGTACTTTGCCCACCATTGGTCTATACACTTACAACCTTATCCGGCCTCCACCAAAAGGCCTTGCTTACATTTTTTTTAGTATGACATCTATTTCAGTTTACTTAGCACTTTATTACTATACCTATAGATTTATCTACTAGGAACAACTTTTACCGATAGCAATTAATAAACTGGTGGCACTGTACTTCTTAATGGCTATCAATATCACCTTATCCTCGCATTCCACATTCAAAAATAACCGGGCTATTGTTAACGGACAAACAACTGAATGTGATAACGTCTGACCTGAGATAGGCAGATCAATGGGGTGGTAACGAGACACTTATGACCAATAATGGATCTTATCTCGTAGCAATAAAGTCTAAGAATGGTAAGTTATATCTAGTGATGTTTCGCGCTACCGCTTTAAGTAAGTATATTTGCTACAAACTCATTCAATTTTCTACCTTGTTCTATTCGAACAAGGTTTAAAATTAAATGAATTTAAACATGACTGCAGATATCTCAAGTGTGGTGAACTTGTAAGTAAACAGTGGGTGTATCTGTCTTTTACGTAAATGCAAAAAGACGTATGTGTTATGAGGCGTTTTAAGAGATATGGGCCTTTGTTATTTTGAGGAAGTGTCGGCCAAGTGATACTTTATCATTAGTGGTGTCTAATAAGTCTCGTGGATTAAACAGACTTGGAGACGATCGGAAGGAATAAGTCAGAATGCATAAATTGAAATAGATGATGCGTATTATTTGACTAAAGTGTCATTCTATGGAACTTGCGAACTATGTAATCAAAAGTCACTAGTAAATTCATCATTCTTTGACAATTTTAATATGGCGGTTTGTTTACATAATTAGTTTAATTAGCAAGCTCCATATAACACTTTAGAAAATAAAACGTAACCAGTTATTACTCAAACGCCTATGTTGAACTCGAACCATCATCTTTAGCATTTACGACTGACGTCATAAACATAAGACATAAGCTACTTATACTCAGTCGAAGTTACATTTTCGCTGCCGCAGTATTAACTGTACATAAACTGAAATAAATGTCGTATACCAAAAAAAAGTGACCAAGGCCTCCAGTAGTGTAGTAAATGAAGCAAGTTGTTGTATGGAGACCCATGCATTAATTTCTCAGTCGATGAAATTTAGCCTGGTTATTGTATAGTATGAGCCGAGACTAACATTATAAATATCCAAAAAAAAAAACACTCGTAAGTTAGGTAAAAACACAAATCTGGTTATATATTGAACCGAGTAATTCCTCAGTCCAAAATTATTTTACAAAATAAGTTATTTGTATCAGTATGTGATACTAGAAAAAAATCTAAAAGTTTTGTCAAACATGAGAATATTTTTTTTATATACTTCCTTTTTTTGACGCTCATTTTCATCGGAAAATTGCTCTGTCATTTTTTTCTTCTTATATGATCTTAGAATATAATTTGGCGCAGTGGGTAAAAAAAAAAAAAAATTCGTATCGAAATGTATGTATTATAGAACTATAAAAACTGAGAGTGGAAAATTATTAGATGTTCATTTTGTAGGTATAAAACGGCAATAAAATGGCATTCCAGTGAAAAAATTA
Organism: Cydia splendana; assembly: GCF_910591565.1. Taxonomy (NCBI): domain Eukaryota; kingdom Metazoa; phylum Arthropoda; class Insecta; order Lepidoptera; family Tortricidae; genus Cydia; species Cydia splendana. Next base: position 12,756,947 of record NC_085980.1, on the reverse strand, counting down.
GACTGAGCAATTTTCTGGTCCAAGACACGCCAAAAAAAATTATTTTATTAATACTGGTATTTCTGCTGGGATATTTTTTTGATATTTCATATATTGTTGCAATACGTTACATGAATATGTCTGGTGAAGAAAGTTTGAACGGAGCATTTTTCCGTAAAAAGATAGTAACGATTTAAGACTTTAGGTATTTACTTTAATTCTATTATTATTATTCTTTGGAAATTTATACAATACTGTTTATTTATTGATACTTTATCATACTGTAAAGTTTTTTCTGGCTGAGGAATTACTGCGGGGTCCACTACCTTTATTTACTACACTACAGTGCCACAGGCTGGAATCGAACCAGCGTCCTCTGCTATCGCGGCAGGTGCCTGTGCCATTCGGCCACCGGGCCACAGCGGCATAGGTCGAATTTTTCCAAGTATATTCACTTCTTACTGAAGGCTTATGGCGCCCCCTGGCCATCCCTAAGGTAGAACAGTATGGACAATAATTTAATTTGTTCTAATACTTCTAATAGTAAGTGTACATACTTGTACTGGGTAATATTGACCCCACACCGCTATGATTGGTTTAATCCGTTTACAAACTAATTTAAATAGGTAAAACTTAATTAAATGTACTTAGTAAAAGTGTTGCGTTTGGATGGATTTAATTAAACCTAGGAATTAGGATACTGCTTTTCAAATATTTCAATAACTTGTTTGTTACTTCCAGCAAATACATATTTTATCCTGTCTATTAAGCGAAATGACTAAACCATTACCTAGTTCCCAAATATGGAATTCGGGTCTATACAATACAACCATCGGCACAAAGCTTGTTCCATAGCACGATGGTGGCAAACAAGCTAACAACCCCCCCTGATAGTAAGCATGAACCTTATAAGCTAATTAATACTTAAAACTCCATCAGTGTCATACACGTTGCCGATCCTTTAATAAGTGGACAAATAATTAAAATAGAGTCATATTACCAAGCAAACTTGGCAGCGATGTTGATAGCACACAGACTGTGCAAGTGTTACTTTAAACGTCATAACTTAATAGAAGTTTGACGTTTAAAATAACACTTGCACAGTATTGTGCTATCGAAATCGCTTCGTTTGACAGGCTGACTCCATAAAAATCACCTTGCAATGTTATTATTTACATCTTCTTTCAATTTAAGAGCTAGGCTCTTGTCGGTGCAGCGTGATGAAGTTGTCTCCACCTTGGTCGGTCCAAAGCCAGCCCCTTAGTGTCCTGGTACGACACGGCCCCTACATGCTCCTTTACTTGGCTCATATAACTCTTCCTTGGTCTTCCCCTCCCTCTCTTTCCATTTATTTTCCCTTCTATGATGTTTCTGATGAAGTGGTCGTGATTATTTACATAAATAAATAAAATAACATAAAGCGATTTTTGGTCCTCCGAGCCGGATAATACAAAATACTAGTCACATGAATAGTCTCTTTGTTCATTTATGACAATTAATCTATGATTCACGGCGCGTCACCCAGCATTAATGCGCTAAGAGTCAGAGGGCCACGTTCGACGTGTTGCCTCTCTGTCGCCCTTGTAAATTCGTACGTAAGTGTGACAGGGAGACAACACATCGAACGTTAGCGGTATGCCCTCAGCGACCAATTTGTTGATAATTATTTCAGACGTCTAATTTTAGATCATCTCGGCTCTTAGGGGACGGAGTCAAAGGTCACGTTGAATGAGGATGTTTTATACTGATTTCTTTAAGTTTTTCACTGGCAGTTTTCACTGTAACAATGTTGGGGAGAATTTTTGGTAGTAATTTTATAATAATTCAGTATAACGCTAAAGGTTTTATTAGACTTTACATTAGTTAAGACTTTATTTGGATGAAACTTACATGTTTCCCTTGACTTGTTTGTGTACGATTATTTGAAGAACTTATAATTAAGTCATAAGATAAATTTACGGAAGGAAAAGTTTAATTCGTAAGTATTTCTAAGTATTAAAGACATATCGTTTTCCTTAAATAATTTATTTAGTGCACTAATATAAGCGTACCTACCTAAATAATTCTGAAAATTATTAAAGTGTTATTCAAATCTCTATTATATTATATAAATTCCAAATCTCTTTTAACGTAAGCTCTAATGATGCCTATACTATTCGCTAATTATAGTTGAATCATCGAGAGCGTGGAATTGCATATGTAGTAGTATTGTTTGTTTACAGGCATTCTATATTTGAATTTTCTATTTTCTTGTACTATCAGCATACAACCACTACAAATGCAATTCCATCTTCTCGATAATTCAACTATACTTTTTTGTATTTATTTATTTTTTACGGAATATATTATAACTGAAAATAGGGATTTATATTTGGAATCAGTATAAGTATTTATTTTAGTTGTAGACCGAAACACTCATCCATTTAAATTCCTCACTTACCGCCAAAATATAATCCGTTCAACTGTCACTGCTCAACGTCAAACTACACTTGAACGTCCGTCGCGTTCTTATTTCAAATTTGAACTGAAAAACAAAATGGCGGCGTGTGGCGTCTCCCGCGCATGATCCCGGACTGCGCGTTAACGAATGTTGATTAGGTTTAAATAGTGCCCACATTATCGTCTTTGAATGGATGCTGGCGGGGCGGGGTTTTTGAGGGAATATGGCACGACATTACCGGGATTTAAACTAAAACCTAGACATGCGCCTCCACCCTGCATCGTACCCGGCTCAAAATTCCCCATAATGCATGCAGCATTCTCGCGCTGATTTTAATTTAATTTATAATTTTAGCATTTTTTACTAGGAACACCTCGCCCGCTTAGCAACTTTTGCTGCTGACTGTACCTATTTAATCCAATTTGACTTCTTTGAATTTAAACTTAAAAAAACACAAGTAATTAATACATTAAACAGACATACGTTTATATTATATCTCCTCTCTCCCCTCTAAGCTACAGCGACTTTATTATCTGGTTTTCACATTCTTACACAAAGAATTAGCAAGCTGAAGTGGCAGTGGGCTGGCCATATCTCAAGAAGAACCGACAACCGCTGGGGTAAACGTGTTCTTGAGTGGAGACCGCGACTCGGCAAACGTAGTGTAGGACGCCCTCCGACCAGGTGGGATGACTGGGATGACGATCTGCGAAAGACTGCAGGCAGATGCTGGATGCGGCAAGCTGAAGACAGGGCGCTTTGGCGCTCTTTAGGGGAGGGCTATGTCCAGCAGTGGACTAATATAGCCTGATGATGATGATGATGATGATGACACAAATTGTCTAAGCCCAACAGGAAGCTAAAGAAGGCTCGTGAAGTAAGTACAATACAAACTACATATTTTGTAACTGAAATACATCATTGTCGTAGAAAAATAACCTGAAATTATTATTTATTATTTTATTTGGACCCTATGGCACTTTTTTCATTCTAGTCTTATATTTTTTAAGATTTATTTAACAATAGTTGTCATATGTCTTTTTTGGCTTGACTAGGTGACGAGCCAAAGTAGGTAGAGTTAGACCAAGAAAAGTCTGCAGCGATTTTGATAGCCCATGCAGTGCAAGTGTTATTTATACGTCATATTTCATAGAAGATTGACGTTTAAAATGGCCATTGCACTGCGTGGCTATCAAAATCGCTGCAGACTTTTATTGGTCTAACTCTCTAGGTGTGGCATTATTTGAAATAATATACAGGTAGCCATATAATGAGAGAAATATATCAGCACTAACGGTGTTAGTGCTGATAGATTTCTCCAACGCTTTTTATGCTGTAGACCATGACCTACTTTTGGCTACTCTTACTCATTTGCAGGTTTCTTCAGATGCCACAAAGTGGTTCTTTTCATATCTTTCCGATAGAGCCCAGGCAGTCCGTGCCAGCCGCTCGTTATCTGATTGGTCTGAACTGAGTACTGGAGTACCTCAAGGCGGTATTCTCTCTCCTTTTCTCTTTTCAATTTTTATTAATCTTATTACCGCCAAGATTCGATGCTCTTACCATTTGTACGCAGACGATCTTCAGCTGTACGCGCAAGTTGGCGTGGAAGATATAAACACGGCTATCTCATCAATAAATGCTGACTTGGATTACATCGCCGAGTGGTCTGCTAGCTTTGGCATTTGTGTAAATCCAGCTAAATGCCAAGCCATAATTTTAGGTAGCCAGTGGCAAATGTCTAGGTTGAGTACAGTACCTGTTGCTCCGATCCTTTTTGAGGATACTGTAATTCCGGTGAGCAGTCGGGTTAAGAATCTCGGATTAGTTTTAGATTCCAACCTTTCCTGGTCTGGTCAGCTCTCGGAGAAAAGTCGGAAGGTCACAGGTACACTTAGAACTCTATATAAATTTAAAAACTTTCTGCCTGTAAGCACGAAAAAAATGTTAGTGCAGTCCTTAGTGTTACCAATAATTGATTACGGGGATGTGTGTACTACTAATGCCACTCAGGAATCACTCAATAAACTAGACCGTCTACTCAATAACTGTATTAGATTTATATTTGGACTTCGTAAATACGATCATGTCTCCTTTTATCGCCGGCAGCTCAACTGGCTCTCCATCCGTCGTCGTAGGTCCTTTCGGATCCTTTGTATCCTATTTTCGATCCTGTTTGAGCCTTCTGCTCCTGGATATCTCAAAAGTAAATTCGTCTTCGATACTCCTCGTCCAGGATGTGAGCTGCGTACCTCCCGCGTTCTCAAACTGACCATACCTTCTCACCGTACTGGTTTTATGACTAATTCTTTCGCCGTCCAGGCTAGTCGTCTTTGGAATTCACTCCCTCTAAATATTAGACAAGCTCCAAGTAAGTTTTCTTTTAAGCGGTTGTTGCGTAAGCATTTGCTAAAACAAGAGTTGGAATAATATCCATCATTATTATATTTATAGTATGTATTGTATAAATATGTAGTAGTTTATATATATTTTATTTATTTATGTAGTTTATATGTATAGTTTGCTTTTTTATATTCACTGAATAGGTATATTTCTCTCTCTGCACCAATTGTAGATGTCTGTTTGGCCCTATGGTTGACTGGTAGAGAATGCCATTTGGCATTAAGTCCGCCATTTGTACATTTTTGTATATACTTTGTGCAATAAAGTTTAAATAAATAAATAAAAATAAATAATGAATATTTATTTCAAACGACTAGTAAAATAAGACTCTAAATATAGCGTTACAAACTAAACAATATTTCGATAGTCCAGCTGTTATGTTTGGTTTGTTAGTGCCCATCATTACAGGCGTAAATATCATTAGTCATTACGATATCAGCTAATAAGTAATTTTTGTTATTAAATTAAGCTTCTTTACAATACATTCTAACAGCATCAAATTCAGCTCACCAGCGGTAGACCTTAATATGTAAAGGTAGTAAGGTTTATAAATAGATAGATTATAATTGTGACGTTAATTTTGAAAAGGGACCTTATTGTCGATGTCGCTTACGCCATTATAAACGATGCTCCGATATAAATATAATGCCGCGCGACGCTGTGCGGCGTAAGCGCCGTCGACAATAAGGTCCCTTTTCATAGATAATGCCCTAATTACAGTATCAACTTAGTACGAAAGTAGTTTAATTACATACGCTCGAAATATTAACCCCTCGCTTCCCACAAATTCGATATCGGGTCAAGAAACAAAATCTAAATTAAATTCTAAATTTAAAACTTTAAAGTAATTTTTTGGCTGGCAAATTTAGGTGCCTTTTGAATTGAGGGCTTAAGAATATCCTTGTTTAGGTAGAAACACATTATAGTTAAACGTTATTTGCAACAAAATTATAAACACATTAAATGCTACAATGTGATAAAATAAATGTTGAAATTAATATTGCCACGTTTGCCCCAACATCAATAAGTAATAGCGTTTTTGTAAGCAGATGCGGGTTCATAATGTGAAAAGACCCTAAACGTAACGTATATTTTTCATTCGTAAAAAGCCGATGATGATGATTTTAGGCTTTATATGCATGGACTATTACTTAAAGGATATAAATACTTACTCATATGTATGTACATACAACCCTTATGGGTTAGTCGCATTATTTTAAGGGTGTTGATTTGCAACAAAAAAGTCTCTATCAACCGATTTTGGTTATTTACAATTTACTATTTATTTATAAGGTAGATACAAACTTTAAAAATAAAATAAACTAACTTATCTATAAAATAAAACTAAATTAAAATTAAAAACTAATACTAAATAAAATAAAATAAAATTAAATTAAAATACGTCTAAGAAATTGGGCCCCTTTGGCATGGTGCCGAGGACGCTGGCAGCATTTCCCCGCTGTATTGCGAAGCTAATACGTTGAGCGAGAAAGCTGCCAGCTCTTCGATCACCAGTGAAATCGATGAGCCTTTTTGAAAGGTCTTTAAAAAGTTGTAGGGCATTAGGACCCCACGGACCAAGGGTCTCAACCCCAAATGGCATAAAAATATACTCGGGGCCGAGACCCCTGTACTTATGGAATTTGAGCTTTTCGGCCGCTTTAGCCGCCGCACCTGCTTGGTGACTGGTTCCCGTGAGGTGGGAAGGGGCCAGAGTGTCAACGCAGGTAGCGTCCCACACTAGCACCCTTCCCAAACTCCAAGGAACCAGGGACATACCGTCCGGTCTCTTGCCGTCGTCTCTAGCCATGCCAGTTGGCTCCAGTAGAGCTGGCACGTTGACGGATGCAAGAGACCGGCGGATTATGTCATTCAGTGCGGCATGTCTTGAAAAGCGGCCAGCACTTTTTTGACAGGATAGCCCGTGGTGTCCTAATTCATCGACTTCACTGCCGCAGGGGCACCTGTGTGGAGCGCAGACGCGGACTCCAAGCCGAAGACAGGTCGCGATGCGGAGAGTGTCCGGCGTGAGGAAGGTTCCGGTGTTCGGTGAAGGATAAGCCCGGAGCCAATCACCGGACTCCCTCGACGCCGAAGCCAGTAGTCTGGCCCGTTCGCGGCCTGTACTACGGCTTAGGAGGGAATTCACTGAAATTTGGCACATGATGTCATCCCAGCTCCTTTGACAATTTGGATGAGTTGGGAAATCCTTGTTCGGGCAAGCACTTGACCAAGCTTTCTTAGCTTCGTCCAAGCCCGCAGTCTCATAGTTTGAGGGAAGTCCCCGTAGGATTTTACCTATGAGATTTGCGGAGCTGTGGACTGAAGACATAAAAGCTGGCAAGGATACACTAGAAATTTTTCTGATCCCTAGCCCACCATGACGGATGGGTAGGGATGCTTGGGTCCAGGAATCGTCGCTGAGCTGAATGTTGAGAATGGATTCCAAACTTGACTTAATAAGGTCATCTAAAGGTAAAATAATATTTTCGAATTTCCAAATAGGGCTGCAGCGAATGGCGTATGTCAATTTAGGGACAAAAAGGCAGAATTTAAGAATTGTAATTGCGTAGTGAGGACTTATTTCAAGAAGGCGGGTTGAAAAGATTTTGAATTTGGAAATTGAATTTTGTATATAGTTTGGAAAAGACTCTTCGAAAATAGGAGACCCTAGGAGGCAAAGTGACTCGTTGTTAACTGTTTTTATGTTTGGAGTTAGGGTGTTGAAGTTTTGTTCAATATTGTTGTGATTAGGGATGGAATTTGGAATGTACAGTTCGCATTTGCTAAAATTTATTTCAAGGCCGATGTTCCTAAATTCGGTCTTGATTGTGGACAGGTCGGAAGTGACAATATCTACGTCACCTCCTAGGGTTCCATCATCTAGGTACCATACGTTAAATTTAGAATTTAGTTTTTTGATGATAGGGTTAATTGCCAAAGAGAATATTGCCGGCCCGAGCGGGTCACCCTGCTGACAGCCAACTTCTGAAGAAAGCACGTTTTGGCGATATAATAATTTTGTAGGATCTGCGTAGGATAGAAGGAGATAGTTGTAGATTTCGGGTATGTTATGTTTTGTTTCTGTCAGCAGGGTGTCTCTGTTTACTGAATTGAAGGCATTTTTAACATCAATTTTGATCAACACCTCGGACGTCGTGTTAGAGAGGTAAGTGCGCAGGGAGTGTACGGCTGCTTCGCACCCCCCTTTGGTACCAAATCCTAGTTGTATTGGTTCGAAATGAGGTTTTAATTTAGATATTATGTGCCGGACTGCTAATTTGGATGCGAGACGCCGAAGTGTTGTACCAACGGCTATTGGTCTCACCCCTCCGTCTTTCTTGTTTAGAGCGATAAGGTTGGCGCCGAAAAGAATGGGGACTATATCAGGGTTAATGTTTCCTGTATACATTTTATTGATTAATTTTGTTATGGAATTTAGTAGCTGTTCGCCAGCATCGCCTGTTGAATACGAAATGAGGTCTTTCAGATGTTGGGGTGAGATTCCGTCTAGGCCTGGTGCGGATCCATAAGTAAAAATACATCCATCCATTTACAATAAGTATACTAGAGTTAGACCAAGAAAAGTCTGCAACGATTTTGATAGCATACGGTGTGCAAGTGTTATTTATACGTCATAATTCATAGTTTCATAGAAGTTTGACGTTTAATATAACACTTGCACTGCGCGTGCTATCAAAATCGTTGCAGACTTTTCTTGGTCTAACTCTACGTTACCTGTCCCATTCTTGGCTCAAATAATGCCTCTCGTTATACATTGTGACGTTATCTTTGAAAAGGGACCTTATTGTCGATGTCGCTTACGCCATTATAAACGATGCTCCGATATAAATACAATGCCGCGCGACGCTGTGCGGCGTAAGCGCCGTCGACAATAAGGTCCCTTTTCATAGATAATTCCCCATATAATATAGTAATATACATAGGTACCTACTCATCAATTTCAGTAGGTATGAGTATGACATTATTCTTTTGAATCGCCGCAGTGTCAATTCACAGGCTAATTCAATTAAATTCAATTTCTAAGAATAACGGTGGCCGTTTCCGCCGGAAGTAGTGTACCAACCTAATGAGGAAGTTCCGTTTTAATAAATCCTTAAATTTTATTTATTTAAAGTGATTGTGACTAATTTAAATGAGAGTTAGTCCTTTATAAAAGCTCTTCCAAATCGTGGGTCATTTATGCGTACGGTAGCGAATATAGTAGAGTAACATAACACGATATATTTTAACTCAACAAAATAAATTCAACATTTCAATAATAAATCAGTATGTTTTATTTTATCGACATAAGGTTAAAATTACTCGGTGAAATGTGATGAATAAGAGTAAGTAATTAAAAAAACATCAATTGACTAAATATTTTATGTAACTTGGTACCTACATATAACAAAAAATAACTGCCAAAATTTGAGCTTAAGTTGCCTGACCGTATTCGTAAAAAAAACGTATTTAACTAAAACTAGTTTCTTACTTTGTACATAGGTATGTATCATGTACATTATATTTGCTATAATATCAAAAATTTTGGTGGCACTGGGTCGAAATAATATAATTCATACTAACACATATGAGTGTATGTGTTAGTATGAAGTGTTAGTGCATTTTCCATACAATGGAAGTAATTTTGGTATTGAAGGATCATACAAATAAGTCAAATGGAGGAAAATATGCTCGCTATTCTTCGTTTATTGAATACTTTGCTTCAGTATTTCCCATAAATTTGTATTTATTGTAAGCTTTAACTGTAACAATAAATTTTTACTTTTTGATTGGCGTTTGTCAGTGTTGGTGATGGCTACGGCCCTTGACTAAAAATGAAGTAATTGAACCTTTAAAATCGTATCGCTGCCGAACACACGAGAACGAGGATTTGTCAAGCTGATTCGTCACCATGCGATCACCGCGTTAAGTGATCATTTCCTCGTTCCTTTGTGATTTCATCGCGGCGTTCTGGAAGTCTGGCTCATTCCGGCCATTTAATTTACCTAACGCTGTCTAAAGAATTTCCTTCAATTACTTCTTTACCTACACACAGACTTCGCTGGTTCGGTCACCTATTAAGAATAGGGAGAGGATCGGGCTGCCAAGAGGGCGTACCTGGGAAGACCGACTGGTGGCCGCCCGGTAGGTCGGCCCAGATACCGCTGGGGAGACAGTGTGGGAGCGGATCTGCGTCAGCTTCAAGCTGATAATTGGCAGGAAACGGCGCAGGATCGGGAAAAGTGGTGTGCTCTCGTTTCGAAGGCCAAGATCCTCTTTGGATCGCTGAGCCGCCATATTAGTTAGTTAGTTACTTCTTTACCTAAACCTCTAAATGTTTTGAAGTCTATGGCAGTCGTCTTGTTTCTTCTAAGTCAGTTCGTAGTCTGTTATTTATCTACGCTCAGTTATCAAAATGCGTCATCAAATCTATTAATAATAAAATGCAAAAATCTTTATTAGAAACATAAATCTAGTAGGTACTAATAATAACATGGCTGAGTGAGATCTGATTTACCAGGGGTGTACAAACTATGGCCCTTGGGTCGGAAAGTTATACAATTAAGTTCCATACAATTCTGCCTTCTAAAACAGGAATGGTAGCTGGGCCAAAAAGTGGAGAATCCTGCCTATAACGGATGAGATAAAATTAGTAATACTACTTTATTGTGATTTATAACAATACATTAGAATATCACTTATAATCCCTTAAATCAACAACATCATTAAGGTCCATGCGAAATTAACGTAAACAAAAACATTAGGGCTTAGGGCCACAAACATCCATAGGGATCTAAAACTGTAAACAATAATCAACTAATGACTTAAAATCTAGAGAATGGTTGTATAAAGTCTTTGGATGCTTAGACTGGAACATCATTCAGTGATAACCAGTGTAGTGATACAGTCTAATTCACTTTTAAAGAAGTCTGTTATACCTACGGGTTGTTTTGACCCAACGCCGTATCTACCGGGTTAAGTGTGAAAGTTCAGTGATTTGTCGCGAATATAAGTAGATACGTATGGCTTTGTTTCATATTAAAAGCCACACTTTCTCTACTTTAATTTGAGTCAAAAATATCGACAGTGCAAGCATCCGAAGAAACACTTTTTGTAGTAGATTTAAGTAGATCTTGTCTGGCTTTTTCAGTATTAAAGCCTTTCAATTTCTACCATGATTTACTACAAATTTTATCGCCGTTCTATCATGTTCTTCATGGCAAGTTTGATATGAGTTTAAGTAGGTTTTGTCCGGTTTATGTTTTATCGAAACCGATCAATCCCTACTTATATTTATGTCAATGCATCGTCATCGTCACTAATGACAATAACTCTCTAGGAAACTCTATTGTCCATTACTTTTTACTTGTTTTTTACTTGTTTGTTCTGTCAATTTGTTTTGATGTAATGTTTTTTTGCCTCATTAAACCATTTTCTTTTTTTTTCATTTTTATAATAACCTGTGCGCGACTTTTTCAGAATATTTGGAAAGTAGAGAACATTGTTATCAATTTTAAGTACGTTTTGACCGGCTGTTTCACTAGTCAGCCCCTCATGACTTGCTTGAATCGATTAACTTGCATTTCTACGATATCTTTTCAAATATTAATTGTTTTTTACTTTTATGTGTTTGTAACTTACAGGCCAGTTCAAAAGTACCTACACTAACATCAGAATTACATTTGAATCATGTTATTCACTCGTACTTGTCAGTGTACGTTCGAATTGACCTGTTATTTGATAGGTAGATTGAAAGGGCTATCAAAATCGCTGCAGATCATGGTCTGACTCTACTTTGGTATCTTTGAAACTTTTACGGCATAATTATTATTTGTATCTCCTTCGATTTCACGGGCCTTACAAATCCCGGTCTTTTGATAGGCTTGCGTGGGGATATAGATCCAACACGTAGATGCCCCTTGGAGAGCTTTAATGTAATGTAGAACGCCTGCTGGAACCCGTTCACAGGCGCAACAATAGACCCATGAACCGGTCTCAGCAGGCATTGGGACTATTGTAGAAAAAGTGAACAGTATACCGGTCTATAGCTTGAAGTTTGGGTGGACAATGAGATTGGGCTATTGTAGAGAGGTCGGACACCTGCATAATTATTATTATTATTCAGAGCCCATTACTGTGTCCCACTGCTGGGCAAGGGCCTGCCCCCTCTTCTTCCACTCGTCACTGTTTAGTGCTATATCTGGTCAGCCTCTCAAGAAGGAGTCCAAGTTATCCCGCCATAGCCGCCATAAACCACAGTTTTAAAGTAGTAATTTTTAACTTTCTTCAACTTCAACAGTTTATATCTTCTGGTCATCTTGATTTTTCTCTCTCGTAGATTATAGTCAAGCGAGTTCATTTTGCGATCGTCAAAACGAGCAAATACGTCACCACTGCCCGTTAGTGACGGTCACAAACCAACTTCGCTTAACAGTACCGAAGGGAAGTCTCTTCTGCTCTTCCTCTTCTTTTCTTGTTTAATCTTTCTAAAATTTTAATCAAATAATATATAAGTAATAAAACAAACTTTAAAATATAAACGGTGGCCAAAAAATAAGTGCATTTCCGTTGCCAGGGAGGTTTTGGGATTATACTGAGCAACTTTTACTATGAGACCAACATCGAAAACGCGAAAAATAAAATACCCTCCCATAGAAAATGGACCAGCCAAATTATTTTTCGCGAGATCGGGGTTGGTCCCATAGTAAAAGTTGCTCAGTATAATCCCAAAACCTCCCTGGCAACGGGAATGCACTTATTTTTTGGCACCGTGTATACAAGCCATCCCAATCATTAATACAATCATCTGGAAGCATTTGTGGAGTTGAGAGAGGAAGCTGCGCTACCAATGCCAGCTCTACGGTCGCCAGTTACGTTTGAGAGCCTACCACCAACATCGAAGCATCGAAAATCGGTATTTGTGACGTCCCACACGGGTGAAGGTAACTTATTATGGCGGTTGGCGCTTATGCAATTATTAACGCCGCTCCAATACTAGTGGGGTGCTATGCGACGTAAGCGCCAGCCGCCGTAAGATACCTTTTCTCGTGGAACGTCACATTTTTTGTTTGCCACTCTATCGCTCAATTATACAATACTTACAGATAAAGCTACAGATGATTTTAGACTTTTCGGTGTTGATGCGATTCTCTCTGATGTATTTTTACTGAACTCTCTAAATAAATAAAAATGTATGTAGGTCCTGTGGTAACTAATTGTGTGTCATCGCTGAAAGATTTCATTGGCTGGCATAACAGGTTAAAAACTCACAAATTTCTGTAGCAACTACGCCAATGGACGGAAACAGGCACTGGACGGTAAACTGACGCAATGACCCTGGTTTATGTTTCTTTGGATATACTTTATGGGGCATTATCTATGAAAAGGGACCATATTGTCGATGGCGCTTACACAGCACAGCGTCGGCGGTATTGTATTTATATCGGAGCATCGCTAATAATGGCGTAAGCGCCATCGACAATAAGGTCCCTTTTCATAGATAACGTCACATATATGTACTGTCTTTTTGCTGCGCCATCTGCGTTGCATTTGAAATTGTAATTAATTATTTTATTTTTCCCGTGTCCTTAACAGGAACAGTAATTTAGAACTTAAGTATTATGACCCTGAAATAATTTCCTTCTTCTCTCCTTCAATCTTGATCAAATTTCCATTTTGATTATCTCGTGTTGCAGAACGACGGTCCGACCCTGAAATTGCAGCGGACAAAATATTAATGTGGCTATTTCATTCTTAAAATGTATATTTGTTTTATAACATGCATGAGCATGTAGCATGCATGCATAGCAATGCACTCACGAGAACTTTCCAAAGTTGCGAAACTTTCCACATGGGAATTTCTCGGTAACTTCTGAGAATGTTCTCGAGAACGAGAATTTATTTACGTAGTTTATACCATGAACATTCACGATATAGTTTAGGTGTAGTCCTTATAATATAATTATTTTCTGAGCTGCACTCCAGTTTACTCCAGTTATCAATTATCATCTTATCAACGGACAGTAAAATGCATGTCTATTGAAGTAATTATAGTAATTGACATTGTTATATAAATAAGGTACTACGACAAAGTTTAAACAATAATTTCTACGTTGCAGGAATGTTCTGAGAACATTCTCGAGAACGTTTCCGCTTTTGGGAATGTTCTGCAATTTGTACATTGCTATGCATTCATGTTAGGTGGCACATTTTATAAATGTTTTATCACGTTATCAAAACGATACCTATTAACACTGAACAACCACCAAGTAATGTCAGACGAGGTTACTATGAACAAAAGACCAACTGTACAAACATTGCGACATCTCGGGCGATTTGACTCATTTGGATTTTGAAGGAAAAATGGAGTAACTTTAGTAACTTAAGTATATATAAATAATCATTTTACAGGCCTTATCACTTTGTATACTGAAATGTTACGTTTCTAAATTAATTAAGTAATTAATGTGCTAAACTTCCACTAACTTTAACTTTAGTCGGCATTTTGAATCTTAAACCATTAGAATTAAGATTCAAAATGCCGACTAAATTTGTCTTTATCCATTTTTTTTCGTTCTTCTCTCGAAGTTTGATTCGAATACTTTACTCTGGCAAAACCACTTTATCAGCAAAAAAAAACAGGAAAATTAAAATTTTGTATGGAAGCCCAACCCTTCGCGGCTACATTTTTCAAATATGCCACCTTTCCTACTGCTGAAAATGGTTTGCCAAACTATAGTTCGTTTTTTAGCATTAGAAAAAAGGCAAACAATCTTGACGTGTCTTTTTATTGAAAAACACTTTTGAAAAATAAGTCACGGCAAATATTATAACAATTATGAACCATATACGATTATTTACATTATTTTGCTTTCATTAGTAATAGTTACTGATTTTCAAAAAGCGTTTTTCAATTAAAAGACTCGTCAAGATCGCGTAGTCTTTTTCTAATGCTACAAAAACGAAATACACTTATACCTAAATATTGTTCAATAGATTGAAAGCATGAATCAAATCCTTCTGCAAATCCAATTTTTCAACAATGGATGAATATACTGGGTCAAGCAGATCTTGTCAGTAGAAAAAGGCGGCAAATTTGAATAATGTAGGCGCGAAAGGACATCGTCCCATAGAAAATTTGAATTTCGCTCCTTTTTCTACTGACAAGATTTGCTTGACCATCTATATTAACAATTATTATAAATACAAAAAAAAATAGCTATGGCAACAAAGGACAATGAGTAATTTTGGTCCATATATCCTCAATACTTATGAAACCTATGCCAAATGATAGCTTCAATGCTATCATTTATTTCATACTATGACAGTTAAGTCGAAGTCGCGGGCCAACATGGTCTTTTTTATATAAATAGAACCCAGTACGGCAACGGTTTCACCATAGTGGGTCAAACAGATCACTGTGCTATGTCTTTCCTGTAGAGTGTAGACATACACAAGAGTTAAGGGCTATAAAGGTTAATTTTCTTATTTAACCTTTATCCACGTGAAAAGGTCCTCCTTTTATTTAGAGAACTATGATAAAATCATTGCTTACATGCCCACAAGCTGTTAACTATTGCCCACAGGAGAGAAAAATGTGCTGTTCGCGATAACACACTAGTTTTCTCTCCTGTGGGCAATAGTTAACAGCTTGTGGGCATGTAAGTAATGATTTTATCATAATTCTTTAAATAAAAGGAGGACCTTTTCACGTGGATAAGGGTTAAATAAGAAAATTAACCTTTATAGCCCTTAACTCTTGTGTATGTCTACAGGAAAGACATAACACAGTGATCTGTTTGACCCTAGTATGTTTTATTATAATAGAAAGAATACGACACGTTATGCATTTGACATAGGTTTCATAAGTATTGAGGATATGGACCAGACTCCATACTAAAGTGCCCATGGTCCTTTAAATTTTATAATTTATGATCTTGATCAATATCCGAATTGGGTATTTTTGACCCAGT
Source organism: Cydia splendana (assembly GCF_910591565.1). Lineage (NCBI taxonomy): Eukaryota > Metazoa > Arthropoda > Insecta > Lepidoptera > Tortricidae > Cydia > Cydia splendana. Next base: position 12,741,149 of record NC_085980.1, on the reverse strand, counting down.
AACAAAATAAACATTATTTGTTTCCGTCGACTCGACGCAAACAAGGGGTTATTGGTAAGATTAAAGTATTTTTATGTCTGATTTAAATTAAAAAGAAAATAAACGTAATTTAATTTGAGCGTTGTAAATCTATTTAATTTAAACTAGGTAGACAATTGTCTACCTAGTTTGGTTTTGCGAGCCATTAGGGCATTTCATAATCCAAGGGCAAAGAAGGAAGAGAGAGAGAGAGAATTTGTCTACCAGGTGGCGCAGCATGGTTCCATTTTTATCGCGTATCACTATGCGCGTCCCTTTCGCACTTACATACTTGTTAGAACGTGACAGGCATGGTGACAAGCGATAAAAACGCGACCGTGCTACGGGGGCAGGAAACAACTCTTTTAAGCAGTGCAGAGAGCCTATTAGTCACGATGATATTCTTTCGCAGGGAAATGAAACGAAACGCTATCTGTCTCTATCACTATTATGCATTGAGTGATAGAGTTTCGTATCGTTTTCTGCAAACGAGGGGGCAGGAGGCCTACCCCGAGATGACCATCGCGGTGGTCCCCCCCTGGTATTCTATCGCTGCTACGAAAAATGTTTCTAAAAAATGTTACATTTTTCAAAATTAGGCTAGTTTTCATTTGATCTGACGCGTTTACGTGACGCCGCTACATGTGTGTATGTGTGTGCTCATAAACGGGTAAACTGATTTGGATGCGTTTTTTTTGAAAGCAGGTTTTCTAACTGTGGTCCTTAGGTAAGTTTTATTAAAATGGGGTCATGCGTTTCATAGCGTTAGGGGTTTTAATTTTTTAGGGTTCCGTACCGGGTCCCCAAAGGGTAAAAACGGGATACTATTACTCCACTGTCCGTCTGTCCGTCCGTCCGTCTGTCTGTCTGTCATGAACCGTGATAGCTTAGACAGTTGAAATTTTCACAGATGATGTATTTCCGTTGCCGTTATCTTAGATAAGTTTTATCAAAATAGGGTCATCCGTTTCATAGCATTGAGGTTTTTTAGGGTTCCGTACCCAAAGGGTAAAACGGGACCCTATTACTAAGACTTCGCTGTCCGTCCGTCCGTCCGTCCGTCTGTCCGTCCGTCCGTCCGTCTGTCTGTCACCAGGCTGTATCTCACGAACCGTGATAGCTAGACAGTTGAAATTTTCACAGATGATGTATTTCTGTTGCCGCTATAACAACAAATACTAAAAACAGAATAAAATAAAGATTTAAATGGGGCTCCCATACAACAAACGTGATTTTTGACCAAAGTTAAGCAACGTCGGGAGTGGTCAGTACTTGGATGGGTGACCGTTTTTTTTTTTGCTTTTTTTTTCGTTTTTTTTTGCATTATGATACGGAACCCTTCGTGCGCGAGTCCGACTCGCACTTGCCCGGTTTTTTATTTATGTTTTATGTAGGTGTAGTAGTTTTGGACATATTAGGTTGGTAACAAGTAAAGTGTCTCACCTTCTCGCTGCCCGCCGTTGCAGTTCAATATTGAAGTGCATAATATTTAATTACTTGTTTTAATTACTGCTTGCACGTTAGTGGTATGTGGTGGTGGGATGTAGACTGAACGAGGCGTGGACGTGGTGGTATAGTTCTGGTAGGCGCCGCAGCCTTCAGAACACAGGGCTGCACTTATACTGAATTACATTTATTTAAAACAAATATCTAAATTTATTTATTTAGCCTCGTGAGTCCCTGAGGCCTTTATAAAGGATTTAATCCAATAGAATTTTGAATTCAAATGGAATACACGAAGGTTCCAATTTCAAAACATAGTGACAAGTGGTACTCAGGAGGTTAGAATAAGGTCCGGTTCAAAGGTTCGGTTTTGCTCTAATTTTTGCCGAAACCGACCTACAGCCGAAACATGATCTTTATGACGAAACCTGCCGAAACCGAAACTGAAACTTCGGTCGGACTCGGCTCTCATTTCCGCCTCAGTGGAACTGGCAGCTTTAAGCCCGCAACTGATACAACCATTTTTAAGGTGTGGTGACCGGAGTGTACTACTCGGCCACCCGAGTCAAAGGCGGTATGGGCCGAATTCTCTCGAGTACCTACTTACATGCAATCTCTTAAAAACTTAGGGCGCTCTTTAGCCAACGTTAGATATGCTTCTTTGGTACCTCCTATCCAAATCAACTCAGGTGACTCCGGGATAGCAAGAGAGATGGCGCTGGCATTAATATTTTTAGGAAATAAAATCATATTGTTTTGCATAAAATTAAATTATTTGTTTCATGTTTAATAATTCTTTTTCTTTTTATGATAAAACAGCGCAGAGTGCGCCCCTGTGCCGTGTGGTTTCGTGTGTGTTCAAGTGTTCTGTATTTGTTCTAATTCCTGCGTACGAGCGACTCGCACAAAATCGTTTAATTTCACTCCCATTGTCCCACAGCTTTGTGATATTGTCGGAATAAGATCTTTCGGCCACACCCAAATAACAAATACAAAATCTTCGACATAAAAAAATGGGCCAAAGCTCTGTTATTTTCCTGTAACCAATGTTTTTATTTTTCGGGTTTTTGACCAAATTGTATTTTAAGGGTTCCGTACCCAAAGGGTAAAACGGGACCCTATTACTAAGACTCCGCTGTCCGTCCGTCCGTCCGTCCGTCTGTCAGCAGGCTGTATCGCCTGTATCTCGTGATCTGTGATAGCTAGACTGCTGAAATTTTCAAAGATGATGTATTTCTGTTGCCGCTATAACAACAAATACTAAAAACAGAATAAAATAAAGATTTAAGTGGGGCTTTCATACAACAAACGTGATTTTTGACCGAAGTTAAGCAACGTCGGGCGGGGTCAGTACTTGGATGGGTGACCGTTTTTATAGATAATGGTACGGAACCCTTCGTGTGCGAATCCGACTCGCACTTGCCCGATTTTTTTAATAGTAGGTAATACGTATGTACATATAATAACCTCGATCATCCCTCCTCCGTCCTTTATTTCCATGCCAAAGTTTTCTCGAGGGACTATAGTACACTATACATCCATAAAAAAAACCGGACAAGTGCGAGTCGGACTCGTCCAACGAGGGTTCCGTACTTTTTAGTATTTGTTGTTATAGCGTTATCAGAAATACAAATTCAACTGTCTATCACGGTTCATGAGATACGGCTTGGTGACAGACAGACGGACGGACAGCGGAGTCTTAGTAATTGGGTCCCGTTTTTACCCTTTGGGTACGGAACCCTAAAAATAAGTGAACATGCAGTTTTTTAAGGGATCAGCAGGTTGCATCGTCCATATAGTATCGATTGCTTGTGGCGAGACGAATGTGATGGTGATCGCTTATTACCATCAGGCAGGGTGTATGGTTGTTTGCCACCAACATGGCATTTAAAAAAGAAACCTTAGGTTTGTACCTCGCTGATGAGCAGCATATAATTTTAATTTTTAACAAGCAGAAACGTCTGCGAACGATGCTATTAAGCTTAGAATAAATTTAAAAGTGGAAGTGAAGTCCAGGGGCGTGAGTTCAAGTCCCACCCAAGACAGTAATTTTTCCACTTTTAAATTTATTCTAAGCTTGAAGAGGAGCATATATGTAGCTTCAAGTGAAGTATTTTAAAAAGGGGCTACTTGCTGCAGTCTTTAGGTTGGTAGGAATATGCCTGTGTACGTATAGCTCTTAGAATATTTTGACATTTCGCTGGCCCAATATTACAGGGTTCTATGTTTCACTTTTATCATAATACCAATATTTTATCATAATTTATCATAATGCCAATACATAAAAAAGGTAGTTATACTGACACAAACAATTATAGGCCCATTACGATACTGCCAGTAATAGACAAAATACTAGAAAAACACTTAGGCAAAACAATAAATGACTTTCTGTCCGGCAATGGAATATTACATGAAAAACAGTTCGGATTCCAAAAGGGTAAAAACACTACCCAGCTACTAGCACAATTCACAGACGAGATTAATATGCACCTAAATGACAAAAAACATGTTCTAGCAGTCATGATTGACTTCAGCAAAGCATTTGATACCCTAAATCTGAATAAATTATATAAAAAATTACAGCAAAGTGGTATACAGGGGCCGGCTCTGAACTTGATAAAAAGCTATCACACAAATAGGTACAATACGGTTAGTATTGCAGGAGAACAAAGCGAGCTGCTGCAGTCTAACCAAGGCACAGCGCAGGGCTCGATAATCGGACCAACCGAGTACTTAATTTATGTCAACGATATGTGCAACATATTCAGGGAGGCCGCTGTGTACCAATTTGCTGATGATACTTGTTTAGTAACAGCTGATACAGACATCTTAAAGGCACAAAGCAGGATGCAGCGCGAATTTGATGTATTATGCAAATGGTCCCATGATGCAGGATTAACCATCAATTACCAAAAAACCAAAATACTACATATAAGGTCACCCTACATCAAAACTGACATAGTACCCAAAATCATAGCACACAAACACTCTTGTTTGCATGGATCAGGTTCGAGTTGCAACTGTGAGCCCCTAGACATAGTAGAACAGCATACATACCTTGGATTAATTATAGATAATAAATTTAACTGGAGTCCGCACATTGACCATGTATGTAAGAGACTAAGAGCCGTATTCAGTAATCTAACAATACTTAAAAACAAAATGCCGTATAATACACTCCGCCTAATATACATGGCTATGGCTGACTCTGTAATAAATTATGGGATATCTAGCTATGGTAGAACCCACAAAACTCACCTAAAAAGAATATATAACCTACAGGTAAGAATCCTTAAATCCATTGTACCGCTAAAAATCAAATATAAATATAAACATAATTATGAAAAGTTATTTCAGCATTGTAAAATAATGAATGTATATGATAAAGTGAAGCTAGCGATAATATTAGAATATAGACATAAACTGGGAAGTCTGAATAGGTATGATAGGCCAAATAACCTTAGAGTACTGATAAATAAAAAACATTTCAATATACCAAGTAGTAACAACTTTTATGGGCAAAGAGTCTGGTCGAGTTATTTGCCACACATCCTAAATAGTCTTCCTAGACATATAATAGATAACCTAGAAGATAAGCCTCATAAGCTGAAACTAATGTTAAAAAAGTACTGCATGAACTGATAAAGTAGTTAAGTCAAAAGTAAATATAAAATAGATACACATTATGTTATATAAATTAGATTAAAATATAGTAATAATAACGTCAATGATGTAACTAAAAGAAAACCTCTCACTTAGCTAATAATCTATTATAGTGTAGATTAGGTTAAGTACATAAAAAATATTGTAAAAAAAATTATTTATAATAAACAGTTTAAATTTAAAAAAAAATTTTTTTTTTTTTTTATCGAACTGAAATTTGAACATTTTCATAGTGACATTAAGTCGAATTTCAACTATCTTGAAAATGTAACATAGAACCCTGTAATATTCGGCCAGCGATTTTCTATAGCCTCCTAAGGCCCAAGGTCCTACCTATAGCACTTATTCAGTTCAATGATATTTAAATCATATTCGATTGGAACAGAGTTGCTTTTGCTTTGTTTCGTTCAGTTTTTGAACAACGCAAAATCAACTCTATCTCCTACATTGTAGGTTCAAATTTCTATGGCAAATTTTGGATTATTCATTTGTATGGCTGGGCCTTAGGAGGATAGACCAGCGTTTGGAATTTGGGATGTCAGATGGCAGTCGCTTTCGTTAAAACAAGTGCCAATTATTGGTATACCTTAAGGGCCCTGTACACAATGGGCCAGCGACGCAGCCATGCGGTAGAATGAGATAGCAATATCACTTGCTCCCTCTAACACATAAATACGTCCCTTGGAGTGGCCGGCGCTGGCCCATTACACAATGGCCCTGTACACACAGGGGGCTTAAGCCATAATTGACAAACAGATCCCCGATTGAGAACTTGCAAAAAGCCGGGACGACGGTGATAAGCTCCGTTTCAAATATATAATATTAAAGCTTTTCTACACAAAACTGGGAGAACTACAACCCCAATATCAATAGATACAGTTAGTCCGAGACAAGCCCTGCCACGATTTTGATAGCACACGTAGTCAATGCAAGTGTTATTTAAACGTCATAATTTCATAGAAGTTTGGTGTTTAAAATAACACTTGCTCTGCGAGTGCTATCAAAATCGTTGCAGACTCATCTTGGTCTAAATCTACCTACTTATATGTCGGTCATTTCTTAGGAAAAACTGAAATAATCGATTATGAAGACAAAAACCAATTGTTCAAACAATCGATACTGGACTAAAGAAGAAAGTCGTATGTTTCTTCATTCTTCACATATCTCGTTACATTTTTCTTCGCAACAGTAATATTTGTGTCCCAGTTTCAATTCATTGTTAAGAAATTTAAAATATTGTGTCGACATAACATCTCTCTAGCGTAAAAGAAAATATTAAGACATTCATTTCATATAATTATCGAGTATAGTTGAATCATCGAGAGCGTGGAATTGCATATGTAGTAGTATTGTTTGTTTACAGGCATTCTATATTTGAATTTTCTATTTTCTTGTACTATCAGCATACAACCACTACAAATGCAATTCCATCTTCTCGATAATTCAACTATATTATCGACCTATATATATACCTAATGATTGTTTGAAGAGAATTCGAAATTAGTTTTAAGTATAGGTAGGTTTACCAGATGACAGGAATTTTCCATACATGTCAGGAATTTTGCCTTTTTGTCAGATTTATTTAAATTAATCCAAAAACATTGTAAAAAATTAATAAATGAGATCCACTCAACTTATAAATAACTTCGTAATTAAGTATTAATCTATTAATTAACAAATTTTTACTCAAATTCAATACTATTGCACTTTTAGGGCCATCGCTAAGGGCTAGACACCCCCCTCCCCCCCACTCGTCGTCGTCATCGTCAAAAATATGAATTTCAGGAAAAATATTCGGAAATTTGGAATTTTGTCAGGAAATTCTAAATTTGTATCTGGTAACCCTAAGTGTAGGTAAGCTAATTAATTTTGTGACACTTGCAGTACATTATTTTGTATTTTGTCAGGGATGAGTCATTCTTTGATGCATTCTGCGTATATAAATATAAATGATACGTAGGCAAAAAAATACTTCAAGAATCCTATTCTATAAAATCCTCCATCCCACCGGCGCGGCGCCTTGTAAAAGGCCTTGCCGCCCTCACTAGGTATAGGTAGTAGGTAGTAGGTAGTCTAGGTACCTACACAAAATAAAGTTGGTCAAGCAGATCTTGTCAGTAGAAAAAGGCGGCAAATTTGAAAAATGTAGGCGCGAAGGGATATCGTCTCATAGAAAATTTAAATTCGCGCCTTTTTCTACTGACAAGATTTGCTTGACCATCTATAATCTATAATAGATATTTTTACAAAAATACCTACCACAAATTTATAATGGTCTAAGATCCCACATATATGGTCGACTTTCACCAATACGTCTGACGGATGAAACTTATATTTTATGAAAGAAAATATTAGAGATGCCACGAATATTCGGCAACTATTCGGTATTCGGCGTATTCGGCCAATTTGCCGAATATTCGGTATTCGGCCGAATGTTTCCTACTATTCGGCTGAATACCGAATATCTGTTGCATCTACTTTAAAAGAAAAATTACACAAAAAAATAACCAAAAACTAGGTATATTTAATATTTAAAATGTATTATTGGAAAGTAGTTAAATACTAAGGCACGTTTTTGAGCATTTGTTGATTACAAAATATTTTTTTATGATTATCATGGGTCTGATTGACCTAACTACATTCATTAATTCTGTTTTACATAAAAATATATCTTAGCAAACGTTGTGCTTTGTTCGCGAACAGTTTTCATAATAATTGTGACTCAAAATGTTCGCATGTCATGCCGAATATTCGGTCGCCGAATATTCGGTATTCGGCCGACAGAGGGGACGAATATTCGGAATTCGGTATTCGGCCAAATTCACTATTCGGGGCATCTCTAGAAAATATGTTCCAGAACATAAATAAATAGGGTTGCCTAAAGAAATATGGTCAAAGCTATTTTTAATAAATTAAAAAAAAAAAATTTTTTCGTCAAATTTCACCGATTTGTCTGAAATAATCGCTTCGAAAGAAATAAAATGTGTGTGACAATTTTTTTATCGCTTCAACCTTATAGTGTAGGGTGTCGTTGGATAGGCCATTCAAAATAAGTAGGGGTCATTAAGCAACATAAAGTGAATCATTTCGGAAATAACCGTTTAGAAAAAAAAAGGTTTTTCCTTCTAACTTTTGAACCATCGGTCCAAAAAATATGAAAAAAATCATGAAAATAGTGCTTAAAAAACTCATACAAATAAAATTAAAACAAACTTGATCAAATAAGCCGTTTATCAGTTATCGCTAAAAGTCTTCCCTTCTTATTTTATTTAAAAGCCTGGCAACCCTTATTTGTGACCGGATTTTTGCAGGCAACCCTATACCATTGTATTTGCAATAAAATTACCATCATCTTTATATATAAACGCGAGCGGCTTTGACGGTAGAAACAAATTAAATTATGCTCAAACAAAAGAGCGTAAAAAAATAACACTTTTGAATCGACAACATATATCCGCAAAATTCGTATTGTCGCGTATTTTGCATTTAAAAGTGAAAAAATTTCGACAAACAATACTAAAGGCTCAATTTGTTGGTTGACATTTGACAGCTATGCGTTGCGTTTAGAAACTGCAAACATGCTTACAAGTTAGGTTGGTCGTATTTTTTTTAATAAAAAGCAAGACGAATATTACTGTTTATTTGATGACTTTCCGGTATGTATAATGGTTATTATTTGCATTAAGTTTCGTTTCATATGGATATGTATACCGGTATAATTATTACATAAATTTGTTTTTAAGCCAGAACGTGCGATAGTCTGTTATGGCTTTTAAGACGATAGCAACACTGCCTAGACGTCAACGACGGCTGTTATTCGAAAATACTTTATCCGGTACTCCAGACGTGATAAAAACCTGTTAAATAGTGTATTGTGTGTGTTAACAATAAAAAATAGTCACCGAACGTAGTGCAAAGTGCAAACGCCATCGTAACGTAACGAGATTTGAACTTCAAAGCGTTCCATGGGTGTATTGTGTTTAGTATAAACATCGGTCTCTCAGTTGTATTTTAATATTTCAGAATGATTCCAAATATTCTTACATGTCAAGGCACTACTAGCTACCTGGAAATGCAAGTGAAAGCAACCTTGAAGCAGCTGTGATAAACTAATAAGTGAGCGAGATGAAAATGACGTTGTTCAAAGAAACTTTGAGTTAAGTGCCAGCTGACTGTAACACACTCTAATTAAGTACATTGCCAGTGTGAAACAGTGCAAAAAGCTACAGTGTATTGTGGACATATTTAATAACTGTGCTTTAGACTATGAATCAAATTTGAGGTGTATCGGTGAATTGGAAAGTCAACTGCATAAAGCTAATAAGTTATCTTCGGAGTCAATGTAAGTTGAATATAAGATTAAATATAATAAGATATATAGATAGTATATATGTCGCAGTCAAAAGTGTGAACTGGTCAAAAGAACTTTTAACCGACAAAAACAGGCAAAACTGCTTTTGACTGAGCATGTTGGTCAAAAGTAGTTATACCTGAAAATCATTGGTTAATAGTAATTGTGTTGTGACTGTTACTATCAGTCAAAAGTACTCGCAAAGATAGGTAGGTTAGGGTTATTTTTTTGCTACGCCCAAAAAACTAAACTGTTCCCAGAGATAGGTAGGTTAGGGTTATTTTTTTTTGCTACGCCCAAAAACGAAACTGCTGCCTGCTGCTGCTGAAATAGGTATGATTTTCAGGTAAAACTACTTTTGACCAACATGCTCAGTCAAAGCAGTTTTGCCTGTTTTTGTCGGTTAAAAGTTCTTTGGCCAGTTCACACTTTTGACTGCAACAGGTTGGGCTGGACATATGGCAAGGGAAGGTAAAGATAAGTGGGATAGAGAGGAAGCGGAATGGTATCCTAGAGATGGAAAAAGGAGAGAAGGGAGACCAATAATGAGGTGGTCGGATGACATAAAGAACCATGCGGGACCTAATTGGATAGGGACGGCAAGGGATAGAGAGCTGTGGAGAGAGCTGGGGGAGGCCTATGCCAAGAAGGCAGACTGAAATAATTATTAAAAAGCAATGACATAAAAATTATTTAATAAAGTTACTAAGGAAAAAATATTGAAACTAATTGATATAAATGAAATGTGAATTTATTTAAATGTAATATGTGCTGAAATTTAATTTTTTGGTCAATAAAGGCTATTCTATTCTATTCTATTCTAATTTGACAGGTGACAACAAAAAAAATATTAATTCCTGCTAAAATTTCAGAGTCATAGTGAAGCATAGTACATAGTACCAAAACAAGGTTGATTTTTAGGGTTCTGTAGCCAAAGGGTAAAAACGGGACCCCTATTAAGAGGACTCCAATATGTTATTAGATCAAAACAAATTATTTTCAGAAAATATTTAATTTAGGCTTAGGGATGGCGAGGCTCCATAAACCTTCAGTAAGTAGTGCATAAGTATCCTTGGAAAAATTCGACCTATGCCGCCGTGGGTGGCCCGGTGGCAGAATGGCACAGGCACCTGCTGCAATAGCAGAGGACGCTGCTTTGATTCCAGCCTAGGGCACTGGAGGCCTTGGTCACTTTTTAGGGTTGCGTACCCATAGGGTAAAAACGGGACCCTATTAAATATTAAGACTCTGCAGTCCGTCTGTCTGTCACCAGGCTGTATCTCAAGATCTCATGAACCGTGATAACTAGATTAACTAGACAGTTTCAATTTTCACAAATGATGTATTTCTGTTGCCGCTATAACAACAAATACTAAAAACAAATTAAATAAATATTTAAGCGGGGCCAATGCAATGCTAGGCTGGATATGACTGATGAAATGAGTAAATTTTTATTAATATGTTTTAATATGACATGTTGGTGGCAAACAAGCATACAAGGCTGTTAATGCCGATGGTAAGTGGGAGTTTAGACTAGACCTCTGCTTCTCCAAGGGACTCACATTGCTGACCGAGTAAATTTTTATTAATATGTTTTAATATGACATGTTGGTGGCAAACAAGCATACAAGGCTGTTAATGCCAATGGTAAGTGGGAGTTTAGACTAGACCTCTGCTTTTCCAAGGGACTCACATTGCTGACCGAGTAAATTTTTATTAATATGTTTTAATATGACATGTTGGTGGCAAACAAGCATACAAGGCTGTTAATGCCGATGGTAAGTGGGAGTTTAGACTAGACCTCTGCTTCTCCAAGGGACTCACATTGCTGACCGAGTAAATTTTTATTAATATGTTTTAACATGGCATGTTGGTGGCAAACAAGCATACAACTCATACAAGGCTGTTAATGCCGATGGTAAGTGGGAGTTTAGACTAGACCTCTGATTCTCCAAGGGACTCACATTGTTGACCGAGTAAATTTTTATTAATATGTTTTAATATGACATGTTGGTGGCAAACAAGAATACAAGGCTGTTAATGCCGATGGTAAGTAAGTGGGGGTTTAGACTAGACCTCTGCTTCTCCAAGGGACTCACATTGCTGACCGGTTACAAATCTATTACACTCATACTAGGGTTCCGTACCTGAAGGGTAACTAAAAAACGGGAACCTATTAGCGATTCCGACTCGCACTTGGCCGGTTTTTCTTAGTAGGTATATGACATTTATTTCAGTTTTACTTCATTGTCCGTCTGTCTGTCTGTCTGTCTGTCTGTCACCAGGCTGTATCTCATGAACCGTGATAGGCCTAGGCAGTTGAAATTTTCACAGATGATGTATTTCTGTTACCGCTATAACAACAAATACTAAAAAGTATGGAACCCTTCGTGCGCGAGCACTTGCCCGGTTTGACATTTCAGGCTCCGTCACACAGGCGCGTTTCGCGTGCGGCGCGTGAGCGGGGCGCGCCGCTTTTTCATATAAAACGCTCAGGCCCGGCTCTGAAATCGCGCCGGTGTGACGGAACCTTTATTTCAGTTTACTCCACTGTCCCTCTGTCACCAGGCTGTATCTCATGAACCGTGATAGCTAGACAGTTGAAATTTTCACACATGATGTATTTCTGTTGCCGCTATAACAACAAATATTAAAAAGTGTTCCGTTCTTGATGGGTGAGTCCGACTCAGTTTTTTTTTTTGTAAACGAATTTAATATTAACGGATAGGCATTAATATTAAAGAATGAAATAGTAGTGATAATTTCCATACTTATACTTTAGTGCCATGAAGGGTAGGTACAAAAGGGTTCCCTCTTTTGAGATTGGAAAGTGGGCTAGGTTATAAATGCGGCCTTCACAGAACCGATTTGCGACCAGAAAAGTGGGTCAAGTTAGAACTGTGATCCTTACAGAACCGAACTGCTACCAGAAAAGCGGATTAGGTTTTTTTAATTACATATTTGTTTTTAGATATAATTATCGGAATAGTAAATTTTTCGAGTTATGATTGTATGTTACGGATTTAAAGTTTTCTGAGATGAGATAGGTTTGTAACCGCCTTGATGAAGGTATGAAGTCTAAAAGTAAATAATTACTTAATTCAAAATGAGTATTACCTATTACTATTATTTATTTTACCCGAGCGAAGCCGGGTTTTCATCTAGTTTTGATGTATAATTCAAGCGTCAGACAGATGAGTGCAATTATCGATATAAAATCACCTCTTTAAACACGGGAACCACATAATAGTGACCGGAAAAAGATAGGCAACCTAGTTTATTTATGTTGTACAAGTTGTATACTTTCCATTGAAACTTATTTCGTTCGTCAGACAAATCGGCGAAACATGACGAAAAAATTTTTTTTCAAAAATTTATTAAAAATAGCCTTGACCATATTTCTTTAGGCAACCATATTTATTTATGTTCTGGAACATATCTTCTTTCATATTTTTATAGTTTCATCCGTCAGACAGATTGGTGAAGGTCGACCATATAATGTGGGATCTCCTACTATAAACACCTAAGATCATTCATAAACACCGCGTGTGATTTTACTGGGTAATTTTAACCCGAAGCCACTATGAAAGGGTTAACTAACTTCGGTAAACTCTTTACGTTTCATATTTAGGTAAATTAGATGTAAGTACCTAGTACTAGTAGTACCGTAAGTTAAGCACTTTATTGTACCTAAACAAAACAGGTATACTCCTACAATTTCACAGAAATTGAGATAGGTAGGTACATTATACACCGTGTTTTTATTTAATTCCGTTAACTTCGGGGTATAGTTAAGTACGTTTATAAGAACTAAATGGCATAGTTAATTTTTTTGTTTTCTTTTTTGTTTTTTTTTTTGTTTAAAAAGTAATTAAATGTAGCATATAGCGTTGTTTTTTTCATTTCATTTATTTCAGCATATATAAGCATTACAGTGTTATACCAAAGCGCTTACATACTAGTCACATCAATTTACTTACATAAAAAAATAAAAACATTTAATACAAATTATAAACACAGCAAATTAATTCAATAGCAATTCCATAATAAATTCAATAATAATAATGTCTTTTAATAAATACAAATATCAAATCTAGCATTAATTAACATCATTTGCAACAATTATAAAAAGTCCTAACGATATCTATTATCAATTACCTACTTACTTAAATGTTTGTAAGTGACCTCTGTGAACTCAGTAAGAGAACAGTTAAACAGATCTATATCCGTCGAGATCTTGTTCAAGATATTGATTGCTGTGACCAACGGTGCTCTAGCTAGTAAGTTTGTGCGCGCAGTCGGGCGCGCCAGCAGGCGCGGCGCGCGGCGGCACGGCCCGCGCGCGCGGCACCACCAGCCCCGGCCCCCAGCACTTCCGGTGCATGCACGACGCCCCGCCATATTTTAAAGATATAAGTTGCTAACGACAAGTTTCGTCTCACTTCTAATTTTGTGTAGCCTACCATGCCGAGAACAAAGAGCGTCGGATACATGAGAGGGTAAAAAGGATATACCCCATATTCCTTGAAATACAAATATCTGGCGAATTTATTTTGTATTTTTTCAACCATGGCTGAGTATTTACTCTCGTGTGGGTTCCATATAATGGCGCAACTCTCTAACCTGCTTCTAACTAACGCATTATACAGAGCCTTGACTGTTGCTGTGTTGTAAAAGTCCTTTGTCTGACGCAGTATGAAGCCTAAGTTTCGAAAAGCTTTCTTACATATGTCTACTATGTGCTTTCTGAAGGACAGATCCGACTCAACGTGCAATCCCAGATCTCGCACAGACGACACGCGCGTGATCCCTTCCCCTCTTATATTATACGAGTGGAGCAATGGAGAGACGGCTTTGCTATAAGACACTACATTGTAACACGGGCATTACATTTAACTCAACCAAACAATTGAAATCTGTGACATATCAATGTCATTTCGTACATCAATCGACCGAGATTGTACTTAAGTTTAGTAGCAAATGTATGAACTCATTCTAAACACTAATCAATATGTAAGCCGGCCCTAAGGCAAGTGTACACGCTTGTAGAGGCCTTATAGGAAAAAAATAAATTATGGATTATCTCCGAAATGGACTTAATTAGAACATCGGTGTCTTTGAGAAAGTTACTTGATTTAAGCTCAGGAATGCACCCTTGAAATTAACGGAAATCAAAAAAAACACGGTGTATACCTATAATAATAATATGTTTATTGCTTTCATATTGGTGTTTATACAGATGTTCTTAACTAATAATGTTTCACAATATGAGAGACCCTGTAAGGGTATTGCAATTTTATCTAACACTAACACACACCTACATGCTTACTGCGAAGTTTGTGCAAAGTTTATGCTGAGATCTTTTCTTCTTTCTGTTGTGTGCCTATAGCTGAGACAGTACATTATTTAAATACCTACATATATTATTTTACGCGCTTCTCGTAGGATACGATACATAATTATTATTATCGCAGTACTTTATCTATACTCTGCATCTTTAGGTATTTAAAAAACCGGGCAAGTGCGAGTCGGACTCGCACACGAAGGGTTCCGTACCATTATCTATAAAAACGGTCACCCATCCAAGTACTGACCCCGCCCGACGTTGCTTAACTTTGGTCAAAAATCACGTTTGTTGTATGGGAGCCCTACTTAAATCTTTATTTTATTCTGTTTCTAGTATTTGTTATTATAGCGGCAACAGAAATACATCATCTGTGAAAATTTCAGCTGTCTAGCTATCACAGATCACGAGATACAGCCTGGTGACAGACGGACGGACGGACGGACGGACAGCGGAGTCTTAGTAATAGGGTCCCGTTTTACCCTTTGGGTAAGGAACCCTAATAAAATTAAACAAAATCTACCCTCAAATGGCCAGCCCTCCCTCCCTCCTTAAGCCAGCTGAGGGTAGATGAAAACATTACACGATCAAATAATGTAGGTTAAAGTCAGGTCGTTCAGTGACAGATCCAGGCGGTTTTGTAATTGATCAGTTAACCAATAAATGTTAAAACTACCGGAAAATGTACAAATTGTTTACTTTTATTTAAATACCTAAAGATACAGACTATACGTAGATAATATATATATAATATCAAGTAATGTAAATGGAATCAAAGCTGCGGTCCTGTGCAACCGCGTAACGCTAGAAGCTTGCACTAGTTAGCTATTTATAACCACTGTATTGACACATTAACACTAATAATATGTACCTAGTTACGGTCGAAAGTATATTAATTTATGGCTCATTTCGTTCCATGGGACGATAACCTTTCGATCCTACATTTTTTTAAATTTGCCGCTCTTTTCTACTGAGGGAAATGGCTTGACAGCTTGGCTTGGCTCTGTAAACCTGACGAACCTCCATGACTGCGCCAGAGCCATTTTGAAAAAAAACAACCGGTTGCACTCCCGGAGTGCCGGCGGAAGTGAAAACTCAACGACATTGTAACTCAAAATATTAATAAAAGCGCCATCTAGTGCAAAATGTCTGCAGCAGTATGTAATTGAGGTTAACGCCATCTAGCGTTATTTCGTCGCATTACTTGAAACCCCTAAGCACATCACTGTGAGTACTAGAGTTATATTAATACCAGTTTAAGGCGATATGATTCGACTCATCAACGAATCTGAGGGGGTGAGGTGCGCGGCAAACTGTGAAGCCCCGCCCGCGCGTCCCGCGACCCGCTCGCCGAGATCGTGAGCGCGCGCCGCGCACGGTAAACATAGCAGACGGGTCACAGTATAATGATCTTATGATGGCAGTATTTTAACTAGACCGGGAAATGGTCACGTTTTAGAGTTTTTATTGTATATGTACGTATGTATTTTTTGCATTGCGTATTTCTGATCATTTCATGTAGATTTATTATTTTTATATAGACATGTGTACTTATTATTGATCAGTAAAGAACGTTTTAATTTCATGGCAGCGTGTTCGAGTTAAAGTACCTAAAGGAAAGTAACAATTTTAAAGGAGACGGTCAATTAAGGGTTCTATTTATAAAGGTTATTAACCTTAATCAATAATTTTACTTTACAGATTCCTTTAACTCAATAACGCTGCCGTGAAATTAAAACGTTGTTACTTATCAGTAGTACTTATTTATAAGCTCTAAAAACAAAAAAAAACAGTTTCAAAGTAAATTTCTGATAACTTTTTGTCAGTGCAAGCCTTATGGTTTCTTCTTGGCAACATTTTACATGAAAATGTTTTTGGTGGGTCTCATTATCACAATTTCCAATACTTTTTCACCTCAGCAGCTCGAACAAGGGTACTTTGCTTCTTAAAAACAGTGAGCAAAATGCGATTTTGCTCACTGAGTGAGACAAAATGTCATTCAAGTGATCTTTATAGTCAAATGTCATTTCAACATGCGGGGTCTAATACAAGTTCGATATACTTGGGTTCTATTATCTCTGTCCCTCTAGGTATGTTCTCACTGCTTAGGGTGAAAATTTTTGTGTACTACACGAGATCAAAGTTATTTACATCTCGTGCGCTTTTGAATCCCTTACTACGCTCAAGATTCTAAATTAGATTCACTCGCTACGCTCGTGAATCTATTATAGAATCTTTCGCTTGCACGGGACTCAAAATAAGCACTCGAAGAAATATCAAACTTTGATCTCTTGTTGTACAAATAACTATTGTTGCCTAACTTAATAAATTATTGTTTACAATACCTATCGACTTTATACCTACTTTACTGATCACACAATTTTAACGAAACAATGTTTTCAAGAAAATAATTCAATTAAGTGCGAGTCAAACTCGCGCACCGATGGTACCTACATTTTATTAAGTACATTATATATATTTTTTTTAATTAAGTTGTAACTGACTCATCATCATCATCTCAGATAAGCCATAAGATGTCCACTGCTGAACATAGGCCTTCCCCTTGGACCTCCATTCTGGTCGGAAGCGACCCGCATCCAGCGTCTTCCGACGGCCTTAACAAGGTCGTCTGTCCATCTTGTGGGTGGACGTCCTACGCTGCGCTTGCTAGTCCGTGGTCTCCACTCGAGCACTTTTCGACACCATCGGCCATCTTCTCTGCGCGCAATGTGGCCTGCCCATATATATATATATATATATAACATTTTCAAGAAGTCTGGTCGCTTGTGGTGAAAAAAAAATGTATGGAGAACAGAGTGGCCAACTTTCTTAAAAATAGTTTATCTAATACTGATTCTAAAATGGTATCACACATGCTATTTACATTTCTACAAATAAAGATATGGCCTAGATGGTGTTTAAAGTGAAGTATGGTGCTAACTAGTAAAAAAAACAAAAGTGCGATTATCTCGAAAACCACGAAACTTTTACTAGACCTATAAGTGCATTTTCTGGACCAGCCTAAGCTGCCCTGTCGATGGTTAGAAGGTTGTCCATTAATTACTGGACATTCTGTATAGAGATGTAACTAACCCAAATCGATAGTCACAGCAAGCGATTACGATTGGATGGCACGTAGACTGAGGTATCGAATTGTGACGTATAATGATTTTTTATTTGCGATTTAAATAAAGCTAGAATTATATGGTTTTCGCGCAAGGCATTTAATACACCGACCGAGTAGGTCGCACCCATCGTCAAAATCTAAACTAACTGGGGATCTATTTTAAAGTTTATTTATGTTATTTCTGTGTCAAATTTGTTGTCTGTTAGGTGACGATAAATATATCCATATTTACAGTTGATTATCCACCTTTTCCTTATTTTTATTAAAAGAAAAATGAAAAATTCATATCGATTTACTCGATTACGATTACTCGACTACCGATTCATAAAGGTGGTGTCCGGCTAGCCCTAAAATTAAAAAAAAGACGTAGAACGTAAACGTTCGTAGTGCAATTGTTTTCCTTTGTGATTTCGATGTGCGAGACATTTTACGTTGTATTGCTGTTGTGAGTGACAGATGTCAAATAACGCAAATAAATATGCACACAGTATATGTCGGTGACTTTAGTTCGTCTACGGATCTCCTCATTTCTGATTTGATCACGCAGAGAAACTCCGAGCATAGCCCTCTCCATAGCTCGTTGAGCGACTTTGAATTCTCAGATGAGGCCGATAGTGAAAGACCACGTAACTGACTGAATAACACAAAATATTAAAAAAAATTGTCTTATACCCGCCTTATTTTGAACTCCCTGTAATCACACCCCGTATTCCGCACCCTTCACAAATAATCTGATTTAGTAAAGTTTACTAAATGTTTTTTTTTATGATCTTGATCGCGTAATAATGTGTAAAACCCAAAATAGCGTCTTAAAACGTATTAATTTTTTTATAATGTGATCTTATTAAGCATTTATATGAGAAGAGCGACAACAGTTTACGATAGTTATTTATAATTTTTTTTTCGTTTTCAATAAAGAAGGAAGTTTGAGAAAATTTTGTTAATTAACAATTGCCTAAATAACTTTAAGATAAATTTCTACAAGTAGTACATTTATTGACATGTTTTAAATACACCATAATTTTTTTTTAATTTTCAATGAATATTTAATACCTTTAAAATTATATTGAATGTTACGTAATCGCTTTTTCACGCCGAAAATGAGGCGTGGAGGACTGTGTTCAGCGTTGAATAAAAAGTATAAATAATGGAGATACAGTCCTGCAAGTATATAATGTTGTATTGGAAATATCCTCCTCTTTAATAATATTAACTAGATTTTGCCCTGTGCGCGGGGCCCGAGGGCCCCGCGGTACGCGTGTTGTTTGCTGTTGGTGCTGTTGTTGACGTGTTGTTGTTACTGTTGTTTGTGCTGTTGTAACTATTAACCTAACCCACTTTTCTGGTAGCAGTCCGTTTCTGTAGGGTTCGCAGTTCTAACCTAACCTAACCCACTTTTCTGGTAGCAGTCCGTTTCTGTGAGGGTCGCAGTTCTAACCTAACCTAACCCACATTGTTGGTAGCAGTCCATTCCTGCTGTTGTTATTGTTGTGTAGTAGTTTGTTTTCCAAAGGGAGAAATAAATAAAGTTGTACTTTTGATAGAAAGAAAAGATCCGCATGCGAGAACTTCATTCCCGCAGCTCGGCCTTCGGCCTCGCGTGCTTGGGAAATCGTAACTTTTCCTATTGGGTCGTGTTTCAGCTCCAACTTCCTCCACACGTGTGACGCTTCGGGCCTTCGGCCCAACGCGGAGCTCGGCCTTCGGCCTTCGCGAGCCTTGACGCTTCGCCGTCGGGCCTTCGGCCCGCCGGCTCCGCTTATCAAGAAAGTTGACTTTGTAGGACGTTTGGAGGAACTGCATTCACGCAGCTCGGCCTTCGGCCTCGCGTTTTGGGAGTCGGGGTGGAGGCTCCGGGCCTTCGGCCATCCACTGGGGTCGGCCTTTGGCCTCCTTGCCTGAAGCTCGCCCTTCGGGCTCGCTTAACACACTTTTTGTATAGGATTTTGCTTTGTTCGTCATTCCCGCAGCTCGGCCTTCGGCCTCGCCCAAAATTACTGGGGGTGGAGCATGCTTGGACATTCGAGATAAAGTTCCGGGCCTGACGGCCCTCCGCGGGGTCGGCCTTCGGCCTCCCAGCCTGAAGCTCGCCCTTCGGGCTCGCCTAACCTACTTGGAAATTTGAATTTGGCCCGTGTCCGCCGCCATTCTGGATTTTTCCAAAAATTTTTTTTCACATGGTAATTTTGGGCCCCCAAGCTCGCCGCATGTCAAATCTCAGCGCGCTCGGACCAACTTGAAAAAAATTAAAAAAAAAGTCGGCCTGTTTGAAAATGTTTAAATGCAGTTTGTTTTGTCTTGGGGCCCTCTATGACATTTGATCGAGCACCCCCCACCCATCTCGCACCGTTTAAAAGTTGCCATACAAAATTAAAATGACCATTATTTCCGCCATCTTAGATTTTTTCCAAAAAATTTTTTTTTCATAGGAATCTAGAGGCCTTTATCTTTCGCCATGCCAAATCTCAGCGCGCTCGGACCAACTTGAAAAAAATAAAAAATAAAGTCGGCCATTTTGAAAAAATTTAAATGCAGTTTGTTTTGTCTTGGGGCCCTCTATGACATTTGGTCGAGCACCCTCCACCCATCTCGCACCGTAATATGAATACTTTTTGAGATATTGGGGAAATTAAAGATCTCTACTTTTTCCCCCTTTTTTTGCTTATAACTTTTGATATTTTGTGTGTGCCACTACACGCTTCGAATGCATTTTTCTAGGCATTATGACGAATCTAATGAGGTATCACACGTATTTTTAGGAGTATTATCTCTATTTTTCACCGTGTTCAGTTTCTCGAACAAGACTAATACAACCAAGCGCAAGATGAACTGCCTGTAGGCACCTTGAACTCTCAATTATATTTAATTCATGTCGACCGTGGTCAAATATTAAAATTAGTGATATGTATTTAGTTCTTAAATAATTGTATTGCGATATGCCTATTAGGGTAATTTTTTCAATTATTTCAATTTGACATTTTATATTTATTTAAATTTATGATTATGATGATGAATTTGCACGCTTGACGGGCGTGGCGCGTTGCATGCGATCCAAAGCCGGGCGCCTTCGGCACCCTCATACTAAAAGCGTAACACTATACATATATTGTAACGTCCCCATACTGTATCAATACAAATAAATAATTTCTGATTTTCAAAGGAGTCAAAGAGCACGAATTAATATAATCATTTTGCAGATCGGATGTAGGTATATCAGTAAAGGTGAAATACTGTAAATATATCATACTTACATACTCACAATTATATTATCTAGGAATATAATATTATTTACCTACATTGAAATTGGTTGCTGACCTAGTGAAAATACTGAAATATTTTAACTGTTGATGTAGGAAAGCTAGGCGCTTTCAAGCACCTCGTAAAGTATTAGATGCTTCTGTTATCAGAAAGTGTGTTTTTATAGCACTTAGTGACTTTTTCTTACGTTTCATATGGTTTGTTTCCCATTGTTTGTAAATGGTAAAATCACGTGACCGCGCGGAACATACTGACGCAGGTCCGTCCTCTACAAGCGCTGCCGCGCGACTGAAGAGGGCGTAAGTGCGTTCGCGAGTGATGGCGGTTGCGGATTTAGTAGGTATTGAAACATAGAAATTATTTTAATGATGTTACCGAGACAAAGTGATCCAAATCATCTAGATTATCTTATTACCTATACATTTATGTAAAAAACAAGTCAAAAAAGTTTGTATTGTAGCTCTGAGATTGATTTATTGTTAAAAAAAGGCGTAACTTTGGAATTTTTTTCTATCGAGCAAAGTTTATCTAATCATGTTTTTGAGATCCAAAACATATCTGCCAGATCCTTAAGTATAAGATATATTTTTTTCACAATTTTAAAACATTGTTTCTTATATTTCCGATGGATTCAAAAAACTGGTTCGCTTAGCTCGTACGGGAAAGGCACGCCTTAAGGGAAACTCACTAGATGGCATTTAAATCAAAAAGGAAAAACACAATGACATTGTAACAGTGTCCGTCACACGTGACGTCACGCAAGCGCCCTGCGCCGCCTAAACGAAACAGCAGGCTCAGGCATACATTTTCGTCGCGCGGTAGAAAGAGAGGGTTACGTCTTACGGCTTACGGTCACGTGACACCTGTTACGAGTTTAACATTTTTTCCCCATCACAAAAAGTGCTCAGCGCCGCTATAGGTAATACGATAGAAGTGCGAAAAAGAGGAAATTCGAAATGAGTGGCGATAAATTAAAACACGACCGAAGGGAGTGTTTTAAATCGACACGAGTTACGAATTACTTATTCGCACGTGTATCGTACAACGTTTTACAGTACATATGGCCCTTTAAACTTTTGACATCGCACGAAAAGGCCTATTTTACGCACTAGTGTAGTGCGGGAAAATAGGACCATATGTACTGTAATAGTACATTTCGATGCTAGTGCGGAAGGTATGTCATTACTTCACGAGTACCGAGATATCTTGGCACGAGCCGCAGGCGAGTGGCAAGACTCGGGACGAGTGAAGAATGACGTTTCCGCACGTGTATCGAACGACATTTTTTAATACAGTTGCGAAAAAATAAGTAAAATATTGTTAATCGTACACTAAACCAAAGTGGTAACAGTGACAGCTCGCTTAGACGTCGTCTTTAAGTATATTATATCTATGGGCGTTTGGCAGCTATTCCGTTCCATTCAGACAACTTATTAAGAACGGAATTTTCAATATTCAATATTAAAAAATAAACGTGTTATTATGATGAAGAGGTAAGTATTAAAATATGAAATATGTATATTTTTCACATTCTTACATTAACAGTAGGTTTTTCTGCTGATTACGACGTTTAAAGGAAACTAATATTAACACTCATCAATAAGTAGTCGTGAATTGGAACAAGTATAAATTTAAAAAAATTGGAAAAGTAAAAAGCACTAGTTCGAGATAACCAACTTTCCGCACGCTAAACAGCTACGTAAAGTAGCACTTTTTGAGCAACTGTATTAAAAAAGAAGTTTTCACTTCAAAAAAACTAAATCGACGATAAATATCTAGGACGTCTCGAAATATCGAGGCTAAGTACGTCAAGTACCTACTTTTCTACCTACTTTTGACACTATCATGGCCGTAATTCCGCTCCACACTCGTGCCCGAATCGCGGCGCGAATCCGCGAACGCGAGTGTGGAGTCGTTTTCGCAGATCAGCGAATTACAGCCTGGCAAAAAAGAGTAGAAATTAAAAAGTGGCAACACTGTAGTGTCGTCCCGTTCTCTTATATCACTGAAATATTATATATAGATGGTCAAGCAAATCTTGTCAGTAGAAAAAGGCGCGAAATTCAAATTTTCTATGAGACGATATCCCTTCGCGCCTACATTTTTCAAATTTGCCGCCTTTTTCTACTGACAAGATCTGCTTGACCAAGTATATGTTATATATATTGATTTGAAAGGGACGACACTACAGTGTTGCCACTTTTTAATTTCTACTCTTTTTTGCCAGGCTGTAACCCCAAACAGCAAAGCAAGTGACGCCGCAACAGAAAACTGCGTCACGAAAATGATTGTTATTTTAAATGTATATATATATATATATATATAATATATACATTTATTTTTTAATCAATCAATCAATCAAAGCATTTATTTTAAATGTATATATATATATATATATATATATATATATATATACATTTATAATAAATGCTTTGATTGATTGATTGATTAAAAAATAAATGTATTTATTTGTCAGAATATGGTACATTCATGGTGTTATGTCTACCATACCTGCATGCATGCGCTAGTGTCTCTCTCTCTATCTCTACATGTGTAAGTTACATGCGCCATGTGCAAAACTTTTTGAAATGCAAGTCGCATAAAAGGAATACATATTATTCGTTTTCGAACGTGCAAGGAGCTGTCAATGTCACTGTCAGTGTCATTTTATTTGTCATCGGTTCGTCGCTCAGCAGCCTGTTATTTTGTTCTTCAGTCACTGTCAGCGATTCGATTCCACTTGTTGATTATTTTGCGAAAGCGTAATCCATTCAAGTGTGTCAATGCAAAAATGTACATATACGAGCTACCGTTTGATATTAACAAGAAATTGTGTAGATTATTAGACAATGACGATATTTGGAAGGACTTGGCTGGCCGCATGAACTATTCCGCCTTTGATGTCAACGTAAGTACATAAATTTAGTATAACTATTCGGGATTTTCCCCGGTACATTATCGGATACTCGGAAATTACGTCCCTACTTTTTGTGAAACTGCGAGCTAAACCGGTTTCTACTGTATATTTAGGTTATTGTATAAGATTTGTTGTAGAAATCTAAGAATACATTCGTTCAGTTAATTTTATGGTAAGACCATATTACCTTAAGTAGTTGGCGTAGAGTTGTTTGGGCACGTTTACCAGCTAAATGGTTAAATATTCAATGGTTTCTGTTAAGAATATCATGCAGAAACCAAGAAATAAAACATTATATTATTTGTTAGGGTTCCGTACCCAAAAGGTAAAACGGGACCCTATTACTAAGACTTCGCTGTCCGTCCGTCCGTCCGTCAGTCTGTCTGTCACCAGGCTGTATCTCACGAACCGTGATAGCTAGACAGTTGAAATTTTCACAGATGATGTATTTCTGTTGCCGCTATAACAACAAATACTAAAAACAGAATAAAATAAAGATTTAAATGGGGCTCCCATACAACAAACGTGATTTTTGACCAAAGTTAAGCAACGTCGGGCGTGGTCAGTATTTGGATGGGTGACCGTTTTTTTTTTGCATTTTTTTCCGTTTTTTTTTTCATTATGGTACGGAACTCTTCGTGCGCGATTCCGACTCGCACTTGCCCGGTTTTTTTATTACTTGTTAATGCATTATGAACTATATGAAATTATGAACTATTTGGTCTAAGGCAAATAGTATGAATTCTTTATTAGAAATTCAACATAACAATAGCATGAACTTAAATTCAAACTTATTATACTTATAAGAGCAATATAAAAAATTCAACAAAATGTTGTAACCTCTTATTATCAAAGGTCGGCGGGGGTGAGCTATTTACCTTGTAATTTGACATGTCTTACGTCATATTATAAGGCAAATAGCTCACCCCCGCCGATCTCTGCTTATTATCATTACTAAAGAGAATTTGCAATAGAGGAATATTTTCAAAGTAAATTATATAGCAGTGGCGGCACGTCCATAAAAGCCGATTCCCATCGGCTTGCCTGTTTTTGGACATTTGAGCAGAGTTGTAAAGGAAATATGTAAGCCAAATTGGACGGCTTGCCTATGGATATGTTTGACGCGCCGCCACTGTTATATAGTCAGTACATTTAACAGATTTAAGACATATCATTGAAAGAATAAGGATCAAAGTAAAATGGTGTTCTAAAAATTGTTGATAGATGGCAGTAAATGTACTGAGTACATAATTGACTTTGACAATATTCCTCTAGTCTAATGTTGTGAGTGTTGTTTGTTACCTTATTTCTTATCTATTCAAGTATTCAGTAATTTATCCCAAGGTACAGTCGAGCGTAAAAATATGGGTGCACTCATCATACTCAAAAATATGTCCCATAGCTTTTATGTCAGCAAATTAAGAACTATAGAACATATTATGGTGTAAGTTGTATGCCCTCATATTTTTATACTTGACTGTATGTACATACATAGTCATCATGACTAATCTCCATACATCGGGGTTTTCGGTGCGGGAATGTTTTACACTAGCCAAATAACAGGTAAAAACTGTAAAAAACGATACTAATTTAACATTTCTAAGCACATTTGGACCTTACTACCTACGTTTAATTCATAGTTTGGTAATCATTTTATAATAAACAAAGTTATAAATACACGAAATCATTCCCGCACCGAAAACCCTGATGTATGCTTATCTCTGATAAGCAGAGATTGGTGGGAGTGAGCTACTTGCCTTAGAATATGACATAAGACATGTCAAATTATAATGTAAATAGGTCACCCCCGCCGACCTTTGCTGATAAGTATTTTATTGAAACAATTCACCGTGTTTTTTTTTATTTCCGTTAATTTCAAGGGTGCATTCCTGAGCTTAAATCAAGTAACTTTCTCAAAGACACCGATGTTCTAATTAAGTCCATTTCGGAGATAATCCATAATTTATTTTTTTCCTATAAGGCCTCTACAAGCGTGTACACTTGCCTTAGGGCCGGCTTACATATTGATTAGTGTTTAGAATGAGTTCATACATTTGCTACTAAACTTATTAGTACAATCTCGGTCGATTGATGTACGAAATGACATTGATATGTCACAGATTTCAATTGTTTGGTTGAGTTAAATGTAATGCCCGTGTTACAACAACGCTATATGCTACATTTAATTACTTTTTAAACAAAAAAAGAAACAAAAAAGAAAATAAAATTTTTTTTTTTTTTTTTAATTAACTATGCCATTTAGTTCTTATAAACGTACTTAACTATACTCCGAAGTTAACGGAATTCAATAAAAACACGGTGTATATTAAATAGGTAAAAGCTATTGAAATAAAAATGTAAGTCTTGCTTGATATGGTTAATTTTTCATTCAACTTAAAATTATTTTACTGTAGGAAATCGAGCAAACAGCGAAACGTCAAACAACATCACCGACAAGCTTACTCCTCATACGTTGGGGCCAGTTCAACCACCGGGCGGAGGAGTTACTAGTACTGCTGTACCGGATGAAACACTTCCCGGCGATGTCTTGCCTTATACCGGTGGTGGATAAGAAGTTTCAGAAGTTAGCGAATAAACATGATATTTGCGGCGCGGGGAATACTGCACCACTTGAAGGTAATATAGAACTGTAACATATTTGAAATGTATAAATTTTATAGGTTATTAGCCGGGTCTACACAGAGCGAGCATACGCGCGAGGTAATATCCTCGTGCACAAAATGGCCAGTGTAGACGTGCCTCTGTGTGGACCCGGCTACTTACAGTTGCTGTGTGTGGATTAAAAAAGTAGATTAAAAAATAAATTATGGCTAATTTTTGTTAGAAAAATTCAGCCTTGCTGCTCTAAAAGGTTCTATATAATTCGTATTTTGTTTTTATTGTCTTTCATTTTTATGTTACAGAAAACTTGAAAAGGCACAAAACAGCAACAAAAAGTGAGAGTATACCTCTACCTGTGATGTTAATAGAAAACAAAGGCCAAGTTAAGGTAAATTAGGTCACCATATTTACTAATTATTTTGTGCAATAATTAGTTTATTTTTACTAAGAATAGTATTTAAGATTCCATGTAACCTAATTGACTTGTAATTAATTAACCATAATTGATAAACTTTTATTGTTTAATTTAACAATAACAAATAATATTTCTTATAATTTTACGGTGAACTCAGTAATTTCCATGAACTTACACTAAAAAGATGGGTACATGTACAATAGCGACCTTAGAGCAACTGCCACATATCTAATATATAATGACTACATAAAATGTTTGCATAAGTTTTTACATAATGTCAATATCCAAGCAGAAAAATCAGGACTACGTTTACGTTTGTACCTATCCTCCTAGCCTAGCCATACAAATAAAAACTTTCCACTGAAATTCGAACCTAAAATGCAGGAAATAGAGTTGATTTTGCGTGGTTTAAAAATTGAACGAAACAAAGCAAAAGCGACTCTGTTCCAATTGAATATGATTTAGATTTCATCGGACTGAAGGAGTACTATAGGACCTTGGGCCTTAGGAGGCTAAGGAGAAGTGATCGTCCCCTTTCCTCTTAAACATGAGGTTTTTGTGCTGCCCTGCACACTTAGCCGGGTCCACTCTCCTTCGGCCGAGGCGCTGCGGCTCGAGCGAGACACGTCTACACTGGCTGTTTTGTGCGCGAGGAAATTGCCTCGCGCGTTTGCTCGCTCTGTGTGGACCCGGCTGTTCATGCACACTCCCTATAATTATATTATACGGTTTACAGGACGCCCACATGGTGCCTTTGCCAGTTTCAAACACAAATGGCCGCACCACGACAGCGGAGTCAAGTACCGACGTGTCGATGGTAATTCTGAAACTTTGCTTACTTACAAATAGACAGAAACAGATGCCTTTTCCTCATCATTCTAACTAAGAGAACCTCACTAGATAATTATTAATTAAAAATGTTGGAGACAATTTTACACAGAACCAAACCCCAAACAAAAGAATATGGAATTTCCTAGATTCAATGGGCATTAGTAATGAACTTTAAAGTGTCGCCACAATAGATTGCTGCTTGGTCGACGTGGCACTCAAAAGGCCCACAACACACAATGATAATAACCCCAAACTAAGTCAAGCATGCACAAATGTAGTGCATAATTGTTTTCCATCGTATTTTCCCGGAAACGTTCGTATTTGTCATGCTACTTCAGTCAACTTCAGTACTTTTTGTTCCAAGAGTCCAAGACTGACTAAAATAGCAAGACACGTTCGTACGTTTCCGTGAATCTTCTGTACCTAGTACTATTATTTATTCTGTGCTAGAAGGCCGTTAATTGTTATTTATTATTGGTTTCACCAGGACGCTGGTCCCGTAGAGGATGAGCTGATGAAGACCACGATCCCCGTGATGCAGTACAGAGACCTCGAGGAAGCCACGGGCAACTGGTCTCAGAACAACCTGCTCGGCAGAGGAGGGTTCGGGCAGGTGTACAAAGGTAAGGAGATGTCTCGTGTAAGTTAGCTACCACTCCGTCGGTGGATTGAGGCATGAGTGACAGACGTTTACTAATTTTTAACGTAACTTACACCATAAAAGCGTTTTCACATTGCCCGATCCGATAAAGCATGTCGGATGGAAGTAAAATACAAATACAAATAATTTATTGAGAAAAGTATAGTACAGTGGTTGTTCTTAAAGACTAAGAATTTATATAGAGACAAGTGGTTTACAAATGCCTGAACTAGGATTCCCTGTGTTTCAGGCAGCGAAGGACAATATTAATTTATTTTTAATTATTCACTTAATTATAAACTATATGAATTACACTATAAAATGTAAGACATATGTCTTTTTTTGTATTTATTTATTCATCTAATAAATCATTATATTACTAAAAACTATAGATAACGCAAAAAAGCCGGACTTGATGCCATATGGCACTCTCCTGTAGCTGTTTTTCTCATAAGCGCCTTCCAACATCCGATATCGGAAGGGCGTTTCCGATAATTTTAGCCATGTCGGAGCCCCCCGTCAGCTGTCGGGCCGATAATATTTGTTTGTGTGCGTATGTGTAGGCATAATGCGGGTTGTAGTGTGCGTGACCGCTGGCGACGGCGCCCGGGCGCGCCCCCGCGGCCTGACTACGCGGATGTAGGATCCCACATCCGATATCGGATCGGACAATGTGTAAACAGTCTAATTTACTTCGCATTAAAGTTCATTTTCCTTTGCAGGTGAATGGAAACTCCTGCCCGTCGCTGTGAAAGTTCTCAGCAGTAAAGACAACCACAAGGAGCTGATCAGAGAACTGACCAGCGACCAGTTTAGACATGATAACATATTGCCCTTGTATGGGTACAGCGTTGGAGGTAATACGCTGTTGTACATTTGTTTTTCAAATATATTTATAAACTAGACGGGCCCGCAGCTCCGCTCGCGTAAATGAAATAAAGAGTTCGTCTTATGTTTAGTTAAATACCGACATTATTATGTATTCAACCCTGCCATGGTTTAAAACTGTGATAGGGATTTCTTATTTGTAGCCGTTATTTGGATAACTCAATTCGCAAATTTGTCAAAAAATGATGTGATTTGATAAAAGGCAAGATTGTATATTTTCATCTACACGTATTTATTTAAAACTTGTTTCAAGATAAAATTATTATTTGTTCTTATAAGCCTAGTTGCAAAAACGTTCATTAGATTAATTTTCGCCTTAAGACGAATATGGACGACCACCGCCCTTAAATCGCCTTTTTATACAAACATAGGTAGTCTAGCGATACACACGTAACATAGCGATAGCTCTCGCCAGTCGCCATGGCCGAGGTTGAGCAGGTCTTGAGCAACTACGTCGTTTCAGCGGTACCTAGGACGTCCACTCGGGCGTCTCCCATTTTGTTGTCCCAAGTACGGGCTCTCTTCACGGCATACGTCGTTTCAGCGGTACCTAGGACGTCCACTCGGGCGTCTCCCATTTTGTTGTCCCAAGTACGGGCTCTCTTCACGGCACGATCCTCTCCCATTCTCTCTAAGTGTCCGAGCCACCACTGAATTTAGCCGCTTTTGTCTCTCAATATTTCGCCACGATATCGGACCACATCCTTATTTCTATGGCAACAAAATTATATTACGATATTTGGCTTTAGTTTACTTTAACTTACGGATTATTTGGTCTAATCTGTAGCACCGCCAAACGAAAGCAACCGAGAGTTGCCGAGAAATGGCCGATGTCGTAAAATGAAGATTGTTATGACAATTTCTTTTCCTTATTGTAAATTAAATACGCATCGGAAGCGACAGTTTTTATGCTCTAGTTCTATTCCCATATGTAGATAATTGATTTGAACAGGTTTTTCTTATCATACGTGCGTCGTATTCGAGAAACGTGTCAAAAACTTTTTTAGAAATTTGTAAGGCGCCATCTCGCTTCTTCCCTCGTTTTTTATCCCGTTCTGGTTTTTCAATTTTATATATATGATGTTCAGCTTCAATAGCCATTTGGTTTTTTCTATTCATAAATTACGTCATTTCAAATTGGGAGGGGGGGGGGGGGGGTCTGGACATCGGATGATGGTAGCATGACGTAGGAGGAAATGGGGTCATTTGAAGCATCATTTTTGTATGATTTTAGGGCGGGGAGGTCGGGTTCTTGGCCCTGAATGTGTTAACATGCAATGTACAGTCAACTGTCAAAATATGGGTGTAGACAACTTACTCAAAAATATGTCCCATCGTTCTTAATTCGCTGACATAAGGGCTATGGGATATTTTTACTCTTGACTGTACCTAACCACCTAACTAACTATATGTATATATGTATATGTATGTTCGACGACCGGTCTGGCCTAGTGGGTAGTGACCCTGCCTGTGAAGCCGATGGTCCTGCGGGCTCAGCACGGTTCCATTTTTATCGACTATCACTATGCGCGTCCCTTTCGCACTTACATACTTGTTAGAACGTGACAGGCATGGTGACAAGGGATAAAAACGCGACCGTGCTAAGCCGCCTGGGTTCGAATCCCAGTAAGGGCATTTATTTGTGTGATGACACAGATATTTGTTCCTGAGTCATGGTTGTTTTCTATGTATTTAAGTATTTATATATTATATATATCGTTGTCTGAGTACCCTCAACACAAGCCTTCTTGAGCTTACTGGGGGACTTGGTCATTCTCTGTAAGAATGTCCTATAATATTTATTTATTTATAAAAAAAATGTATGTGTCAAATTTTGCAAGTTTTTGTCCCACTTCCTGACTTCCAATGAAGCTGAAAATTTGCATACCTACTTATGTATGTCGGGTGACAATGCAATATTATGGTACCATCGAGCTGATCTGATGATGGAGACAGGAGGTGGCCATAGGAACTCTGTGATAAAAAAACGAAACCTAATTGTGTTTGGGGTTTTTATAATTGTCTCAATGAGTATTAGTTACCCGTGGAAAGATAAGTACAGTCAGCGATAAAAGCTTGGACCAAAAATGAAATATTTGCCAAAAACTTATTATTTTATAAAAATAACATCAATGCTAAGAGAAACTTGCGCTCTTTACTAAAATATAGTTTTATTCTCAGGTCCAAAAGTGTGTTTAGTGTACCAACTGATGACGGGAGGGTCTCTGGACCACAGGCTCAAGTGTACGACGTACCACCCCCCTTTGACGTGGTGCCAGCGGTACATGATAGCGCAGGGCGTTGCTAGGTAAGTGTAACATATACGTATAGAGTAGCCGACCGTCGACTGGGGTGAATAGAGGTGGCTGGGGTGAATAGGGACAAAACTTAAAATGTGACTTACCTGACAATTTGTTTAAAAAATACCTACACCAGTTGTATCATACAAAATCTACTATTACTATCAATCGAATGGTGCAATTTGTGTGGGTATTTTTTAAGAAATTTTCAGGTAAATTACATTTTAAGTTATGTCCCTATTCGCCCCAGCCATCCCTGTTCACCCCAGTTGACGGTAGTTATAAAACACCTACAACCTGAACCAATTAAGAACATTTTTTTGAAATGTAAATGATCCTTCCGCCTTTACGCAATATCACAGTGTAAAAAGTAACAGTGGACCGACGCCTTTGATGTTTGCGTAAATGCCGACACCGCACAAGAACACAGTAGTCAGACTTACACAACTACCCAAGACTTACACTTGACTTCCTATAAGACACGCTAGCCCTGTGAGTAGTACCGAACTACTAACAATAGCGATGTATGCAGCTCGGGTGCGCGCATGTTGCGGAATTTCACTGGAACAATTTTTTTCATACTACGTATATACTATACACGAGAATAATAGCGCCCTCTTGACAATGCTTATATATTACTGGTCAGTGGTCAGGATTTAATACCTAGTTACTAGTTTTTAGCTAGAGTTTTTCAATAGTGACCCTCACATTTTACATTTCAGGGGTCTGTCCTACCTCCACACGATGTGTCGCCCCCCGTTAATACACGGGGACATCAAACCGGCCAACATACTTCTGGACCAGTGCACTATGCCCAAGATCGGAGACTTCGGGCTGGCGCGGCGAGGCACACACGCCGATCGACCGCTGCTTGTGTCAAAGTAAGTAATTTCAACCTTTCGGACTTTTATTTATTTTTTACTTATTATGTTTATACTTTACAGGCCCAATGCCCAATAATATTTAGTACAATCCCGGCATAATAAATAGTTTTTAGGGTTCCGTACCCAAAGGGTAAAAACGGGACCCTATTACTGAGACTCCGCTGTCCGTCCGTCCGTCCGTCCGTCCGTCCGTCCGTCCGTCCGTCCGTCCGTCCGTCCGTCTGTCACCAGGCTGTATCTCGTGATCTGTGATAGCTAGACAGCTGAAATTTTCACAGATGATGTATTTCTGTTGCCGCTATAACAACAAATACTAAAAACAGAATAAAATAAAGATTTAAGGCGCTCTTATACTCGAGTTTTACGTTTTCAAGGGGGTGAAGCAGACGCGTGGTAGAGCGGGCAGGCGGGCGCCCCGCGCGGCGCACCGCACCATTCCCGCGCAGCACGTCTACGTCCTTATTCTGACGACATCGGTATTCTGAATTATCAGTTCCGGGATTTTTAGTTCGGCAATTAATATTGAATAAGATTTATTAGTAAATTCGAATTTTGATGAGTACTTAATGAAATTAAAAACCGGACAAGTGCGAGTCGGACTCGCCCACCGAGCCCACCGAGGGTTCCGTACTTTTTAGTATTTGTTGTTATAGCGGCAACAGAAATACATCATCTGTGAAAATTTCAACTGTCTACGGTTCGTGAGATACAGCCTGGTGACCGACGGACGGACGAACGGACGGACAGCGGAGTCTTACTAATAGGGTTCCGTTTTACCGTTTGGGTAGGGAACCCTAAACATGGTAGGTAAGACGGTGAGTGTACCTAAATAATTATTAATTATATACAATATGAGTGTATACTTGACTGTTCATGTTTTTGTAAAAATCGATTTCGACTGGCAAAACATATTATTTTTTGGCAACCGGGCTTTTTAACCTAATTAGACCTCGCTGAATCCGAAATTGCCGGTTGCTTGATCGAATTCTTGACTGGAAGTGAGATAGTTGATATTAAAGGTCCCTTTTTTTAGTTTTTCGTAAATAACTCTTAAACGGTGGCGCATAGCAAATAATTTTCTTAAACATAAGTAATCTGCATAAAATTGCCTACAAGAAAGATTCTGTACAATTTTTCGCTAGGATCAATATTCAAAGAGATATTAAGGCGGGAAAGTTAATTATAATCACTTTTTGAAGGTCTCTTTTTTTAGTTTTTCGTAAATAACTCGTAAACGGTGGCCAATATAAAAAAAAATTGTTAAACGTTAATAATCGACACAAAATTTTCAATAAAAAAAGATTTAGTACATTTTTAGCAGGGATCAATATTTAAAAAGATAATAAAGAGGGAAAGTTAATTATAATAAATTCTAAGGTTCCTTGTTTTTATTTTTTCGTTAATAATTTGAAAAGTATGACTCATAGCAAAAACAAATTTTACACAAATAATAAACATAGAATTTCCTACAAGAAACATGTAGAACAGTTTTCGCTAGGATCAATATTTAAAAAGACAAAGCATCCGGTAAGTCAATTATAATCAATTTTAAAGTCCCTTTTTAGTTTTTTGTAAATAACTCGTAAACAGTGTCCCATAGCAAAATAGGTTTTTTTGAATAAATAATCTCCATAAAATTTTCTGCAAAAAACATCTGAACACTTTTCTCTAGGATCAATATTTAAAACGATATTAAAGGGAAGAAAGTTAACCACAATCAGTTCACAGGTCGCTTTTTTTCGTAAATAACTCGTAAACGGTGCCCCCGTTGCAAAAAAATATTATACATAAATATTGAACATAAAATTGTCCACAAAAAAGGTTTTGTACACTTTTTCGCTACGATCAATATTTAATGAGGTATTAAAGGGGGTAAGTTAATTATAATCAATTTCCAGGTCCCTATTTTAAGTTTTTCGTAAATGACTCGTAAACGGTGGCTCATAGCAAAATAGGTTCTTAATGTTAATTAACCCCCCTTGGCTACAAAGTGGCCTCCATGTTTAAAATTCATTTGTTTACGTAAGATGTCCGTCTTTGGGTCACGAATTTACATGTGTGTACCAAATTTCAAGTTAATTGGTCCAGTACTTTTGAAGAAAATGGGCTGTGACAGACGGACAGACAGACAGACAGTCGCACGAGTGATCCTATAAGGGTTCCGTTTTTTCCTTTTTAGGTAAGGGACCCTAAAAACTAAAAAAGTGACATGTGAATTGATTGTAATGAACTTTCTTCCTTTAATATCGTTTTAAATATTGATCCTAGAGAAAAGTGTTCAGATGTTTTTTGCAGGAAATTTTATGTAGATTATTTATTTATAAAAACCTATTTTGCTATGGGACACCGTTTACGAGTTATTTACAAAAAACTAAAAAGGGACTTTAAAATTGATTGTAATTAACTTACCGGCTGCTTTGTCTTTTTAAATATTGATCCTAGCGAAAAGTGTTCTACATGTTTCTTGTAGGAAATTTTATGTTTATTATTTATGTGTAAGATTTGTTTTTGCTATGAGTCATACTTTTCAAATTATTAACGAAAAAATAAAAACAAGGAACCTTAGAATTTATTATAATTAACTTTCCCTCTTTATTATCTTTTTAAATATTGATCCCTGCTAAAAATGTACTGACTGTTTTTTATTGAAAATTTTGTGTAGATTATTAATTTTTACAACATTTTTTTTATATTGGCCACCGTTTACGAGTTATTTACGAAAAACTAAAAAAAAGGAACCTTTTAATATCAAATATCTCACTTCCAGTCACGAATTCGATCAAGCAACCGGCAAATTCGGATTCAGCGGGGTCTAATTAGGTTAAAAAACCCGGTTGCCAAAAAGTAATATGTTTTGCCAGTAGAAATCGATTTTTACAAAAATGTGACCAGTCTAATTTATTCATTTTGATTAATTTTATAGCCTTTTAAAATATGTTTACACAATTTATCAATCGTGACTGAATTTCGGATTGGTTAGATGGGTGTGTGCCTTTGCTGCCCAACTTGTTATAAAATGACAATATGACGGACGAATGTCTGAAATGTCACCGTATTTAAGAATTATTTTGCTTTTCTTCGTAAGTATGTTGAAAAACATTGTGTGTATAACATATTTGCATATTTATACTGTGATTACCCATTTTATGAAACGTCCGCTAAACTAGCACAGGTCCGACGCTGACAGTGGTCACGGGCGTACTGGCGTGAGGAATAGGCGCAAGGTATTGCCGCGTAGGGTGTAATTTAGTAGGCAAAATGTTTAATTCATCAAATGATGAATGAAAAAATTAACGTATCGATAAAAGGACAAGCAATAATGAAGATTTACTTAAAAGCTATCGACTGAAGTAAGTTTCATATACATTTTCGTCCTAGTACTTCTAACATAAGGAAAAAGACAGTGTTAGGCATGTTTTCAACTTAAGATTTTATCGAGAAAATAATGAGCCGTCGTGTTTCTGACAAGCAATAACGTAGTTCAAGGACTGAAGTTATACATACTAGAAAATAATGCATGATATCCTTGTAAAAGTCTGTAAATATGGTGACAAAAAAATGCATTTTACTACACACCGCGCCTTAAGTGGGGTTCCCGTACAACAAACGTGATTTTTGACCGAAGTTAAGCAAACGTCGGGCGTGGTCAGTACTTGGATGGGTGACCGTTTTTATAGATAATGGTACGGAACCCTTCGTGTGCGAGTCCGACTCGCACTTGGCCGGTTTTTCAATTGAGCAAGCTAATTATGTCACTTTTGTTCTTATCCAATTTTTTACCGGACTAATTAATAAGGCGTCTATCTCCGCTATTGTTGCACCATTTAGGGTCCTAGCTAAATTGGTTGTTCAATACTTACGCTATAGAATCTCCAATTTACCAAGAACCCTAAATGGCATAACAATCCTGTGCTAAAGCGAAGTGTAGCGATTGGGCTAATTTCACTAAACTAACCGTTATTCATTATAGTTCACTAAAGCGTTGTATAATGAACTCATTATAGTTGAGTTGGGAGTTACAAAAGTATTTTTTTTTTCAGGATCCACGGCACCCGCCCCTACATTCCAAACGAGTATCTCCGCTCACACAGAATATCTCCAGCAGTGGACGTATTCAGCTACGGCGTGGTGTTATTTGAAATGGCCACCGTACAGAAACCTTTAGATCCGGATCGACGGAAGGAGTTGCTTAGCGATTATATGCACTCGAAGGCCCAGCAGCAGGGTTTCGACATGGGTAAGTGATTAACCTATATAGGTTCTATCCGACAAAGAGCAACCGGCCGCCCGTATTTCTAGCGAGGACCGATTGACTCACACAAATGATACAACATAGAAAAAAAAAACTTTTTGACGCCAATGACGGATATATCCGCACCGTAGGTCCAACGCCGAAGACGGATTAATCCGGCACAGACCACTGAGCAACAATAGACCTACGTGCATATGCATAAAGTTCAACTTCAGTTTTGACACTTCGGAGACGTGGCGTCTGAGTAACAACTTTTGTGTTTGACACGGTCTCGAAAAGGTTAATACTTGGGAAAGTTGTGGAAAGAGCGCACCTTTCGGATGCTTTAGGCCTTCGGCCTCGGTGCTCGGCCTTCAGCCTTCGCATTAGGACACTTGTACCAGTGGGTTGACATTGGACCTTTCGGGCACTCTCGGCTCCGTTCGGCTCGGCGTTGCTACGAGCCATTATTAGGGTTGGCAAAACTAGGCGTGCACAACCACAGATAAGATAACATAGAGGTACAATAATATAGAGAAGACACGGGGGAGGGGCCAAATGACCGAACGAGATACACTTATAGAACTTTCAGTAGGAGTAGCAGAGAAAGCGGTACTATTGCTTGTCCTTGTCACAGTCTCACTTTTTGTTTGTTCCCCACCTTTTTGTTAGTATGGGCTATGGTGGGCAACAAATAACCCGACCGAATTACGTAGATTGTTTTTGGTATATTGTCAGGAATGTTAAAACGTGTTTTTAATATTGTCGCATTGCGTATGTTTTGTCCCTCACGGAGGCACGCGCACACCACTTCTATAGGATGCTACTTCTATGTAAGATAAATTACTTGAGATATGATAACCCTAACTAGTCGAAAAGGATAGTGCCATACATTAGAAAGGGACAACTTGATTGATGAACTGAATCGCTGTCAAACTTCGCTTTTGTAGGAAGTGTTATTTCCGTACGGTAGTAGGTATAGTTTGTCAAGCAATTTCCTTCAGTAGAAAAGAGCGGCAAATTAAAAAAAAAACTGTAGGCGTGAAGGGGTATCTTCCCAAAGAAAATTGGAATATTACTTTTACTACCGACAAAGTTGTTTGACCGATTACTCTATTATTTATTCTGTGCTTGTACCAAGTATTGTTCTGTGATAAAGTAGTAACCTCCCGTAGTTCGGCCTCCGGCCTCACGTAAGCATGCCGCTCCAGGACCGGGTCGCTTTGAGGCTTCGGCCCTACGGCCTTCGCAAGAGCTGTCCACATACAACCACACCACATTTTCCCTGATTTGTTTACGCACATTTTTTTGTAATATGTGGCTTTCCATAAGAGAAGGGTCCTAATGATTCATGTGCAATAAGAACCTTTCTATCAGAATTTCTGATAAAAACCGGTTAAGTGCGAGTCGAACTCGCGTCCCAAGGGTTCCGTACTGCACTCATTTTCGAACGAGCGAGCAAAGCCAAGTTCTTACATTCAACTTACTGACAACACACGGCTGGCCAGGGGCACGGCCAGACATTTCCATGTTTTTTAACTGAGCTGTCAGAGGATGGTTAGTTACGCAATAACTATAGTAAATTTGTTTAATTTTAACCAAAATTTTGTTCAAGTGTTATGTTAAGCATAGTGCCTATATTCTTTTTGCGTTGGTTGAGCGTTTCTCTGTTATTTCAAGATAATGGGTGCGCCAAAGTTCATATAAAATTGCAAATTCGATAATTGAAACTCCGAAAATGTATCTCATACAATTTTACATCCTAAATGATCATTATACATTTTCATTTTAAACAATACTCATTGGAACTTCGAGTTCATTATATTCATAATGTTATTCTACATAAATATCTCTATTACTAAAATGTATGCATATATTATTACTCGACATATCGATTTCGACATATTTGATTTTATTTATAGCAGCATGCACCTGCAGTAGTAAATTCTAAATAAGAAAAAAAAAGACAAAAATAAACAGAAAAGTAGGTCAAGTCTGGTTAAAATCCTGCCAGAAAGGTGGGTTAGGTTAGTTTAGAACTGCGACCCTCACAGAACCGAAATGCTGCCAGAAAGGTGGGTTAGGTTAGCTTAGAACTGCGACCCTCACAGAACCGAAATGCTGACAGAAAGGTGGGTTAGGTTAGGTTAGAACTGTGACCCTCACAGAACCGAAATGCTGCCAGACAGGTGGGTTAGGTTAGGTTAGAACTGCGACCCTCACAGAACCGAAATGCTGCCAGAAAGGTGGGTTAGGTTAGGTTAGGTTAGAACTGCGAACCTCACAGAACCGAAATCCTGTGACCTTCACAGTGAGCGAGCGTAGCGAGAGCAAATGCTCCCGCCTTATTCTTCGAGAAATTCTTACAAATAACATTATGGGCACAGATACATTCTCAGTGACAACATTATGAGTAAAAAAAACGGAATATGTATCGTTATGAATAATGTAGGTAGTAGTACAAAAAACTATTAAAAAAATATATGAGAAACAATTTTCGGAGAAATGATGATTATGACTACGGAGCGGTATTATTAGAAATATTCGAATAATAAATTGTATATGAGCCAATATGGACCCCAAGATAACAGATATACGTCTGACACGGCAGTTCGGTCTTCTCATTTAGCTACTTAAACCAATTATTTGTTCTATGTTTGAGCACTAACCTCCTACAGCTCATCCTTCGACCTAGCGTGGAAGCGCACCTCTCTCGGATGCTTCAGGCCTTTTGGCCCCACGCAGAGCTTGGCCTTCGACCTTCGCACTAGCTATCCACACCACGTTTCACGTAAACAAGTGTGGTCGTGGCCCTGATACAGCCTACCCGCTATTTTTAATCTTAAGTCCGACTCACGCTTGACTGCAGACTTTTTATAGATTTTCCAGTAATCAACAGGTAAAGAACTATATTTCGTGTTTTTTCCAAAATTTAGGCCTGTAGTTTCAGATGATTGGACACTTAATACGACACGACCACTTCTTTAAAACTATCCTGGAGGGGCGGATAGGATACAAGCGGGGTAGAGGAAAACCTAGACGCAGCTTTTTAGAGCAAGTGAAAGAAAAAGTAGGGGTCTTGTCGTATCAAAAAGTCAAAAAGCTGGAACATACCCCACCGACAAGAGAATATCTCTTAAGTTAATGATAATGAGTTTCAGACGCTTGAAGTAGGTACTAATTTTGTTCTGTGTTTGAGCACTAACCTCCCGCAACTCGGCCTTCGGCCGCGCGTTTTTAATAGCCTCTGCGCTTCGGGCCTTCGGCCATAAGCGTAGCTCGGCCTTCGGCCTTCGCAATGGCTGTCCACACCACGTTTTACCTAAAACATTACGGCTGTGTCCCTAAAACAGCCCAACCGCGTTTTTTTCCTTAAGTCCGACTCACGCTTGACTGTAGATTTCTAATAGGTTTTCCTGTCATGTAGAGATGAAGAACTATTTTGTGTATTTTTTTCAAAATTTTATACCCAGTAGTATCGGAGTTAAGGGGGGGAATGGTCATTTGTTGCCTATTTTCTTAAATAACTTCTAAACTATTTAATTATTTAATATAAAATTATAAAAAAAATATATTTGAGATCCTGAAAATAAGCCCTTTCGTTTAATATATAACACGATATGGTTTGCAAAACTTTGTTTTTTAATTTTCTCATTTCCCCTCCAAAAGTGCCCCCTATGTTCAAAATTCTTTTGTTTTCATTACGTGTCCGTCTTTGGGTCACAGACTTGCATATGTGTACCAAATGTCAACTTAATTGGTCCAGTAGTTTTGGAGCAAATAGGCTGTGACAGACGGACAGACAGACGCACGAGTGATCCTATAAGGGTTCCGTTTTTTCCTTTTGAGGTACGGAACCCTAAAAAAGGGCCCTATTGCACATGAAGCGTAAGAAACCTTGTGTGTTGGAAAGCCACATATACAGGGTCATTTTTGGACCGTTAGCCATATTGTGCGAGGTGATTTAGGTAGCTAGGCCATACTAAACAACTTTTTCTATGGGACCAACTCCGAAATCACAAAAAAT
The DNA here is from genome assembly GCF_910591565.1 of Cydia splendana. Lineage (NCBI taxonomy): Eukaryota > Metazoa > Arthropoda > Insecta > Lepidoptera > Tortricidae > Cydia > Cydia splendana. Next base: position 12,700,190 of record NC_085980.1, on the reverse strand, counting down.
TTTTTGGCCGTTTTATAGATTTTGGTCGAGTGGATGTCGACGTTTTCTATGGGAAGGCCAAATTTTTTTTTTGGGATTTCGGGGTCGGTCCAATAGAAAAAGTTGTTCAGTAGGACCTACCTAATCACCTCGCACAATATGGCTAACGGTCCAAAAATGACCCTGTATATTTTTGTCCACAGCCACATTAGAAGACGCCAAGCTCATCAACACAGCGGAGTCGTTCCCCTTGCTGTGCCGCGCGGTCATCCGGCTCGGGCTCGCGTGCGCGTGGCAGGAGAGCGCGCGCAGCCCCGCCATGCCCGACGTGTACGCCGCGCTGCGCGCCATGCCCGTGCCCGAGGACTGGCTGTGACCACACACACACCTACTGACTTATGATGATGATGATATCCTGTTATCCCTCATCAGGGACATAGGGCTCTCAGAAGAGATTTCCATTTTTCGCGGTCCAGCGCGGCCTCCTCCAGCTCCCCGAGGCCTACTAACTTATATCAAAGATAATTTGAAATAGAGTTACTGTCGTGGTAAATTATGTAGCTACAGTACATTTACTGCCATCTTTCGACAGAAGATTAAAACTGTTTAGAACGCCATTTGACTTTGATCATTATTCTTTCACTGATATGTGTTAACTTGTTAAATATGAATGCCATCTACTCGAGAGGCTGAAGGTTATGGCGCCATTGCTCGAAAAGATTGCACCATACCTTTGGCCTACAGTATTATAAGTTAACTAGCTGTGCCCGCGGCTCCGCCCGCGTGTAATTCGGTCTGTGTCAGTAAGCAGCTAATTTCTAATCCTAATTTCTGTCCCTCTCCCCTGCTGGAGGCGGAACTTGAAGTAAAGTTGACATATGGATATGCTAGAGGACTGAAGTCCAGATAAGATATTTTACAATTAGGTACCACTAAATAAAACTACACTCCAAAATCAATAGTTTTATTCGCCCTTATTCAAATTCTACACGTGATTTAAACTTAGAGAATATAACCAAACGGAGTGGTCATTAACAGGCGTTCCCCTCTGTCGAAAATAGGCGGCCAAAAGTCAATCGACGTTTATCTGACATGGCTATGTTTACGTTACGTAGGTACACATTTTTCGATTTAAAAACGCAATTTGATAGACAGTTGTACATTTTTACTTTTAGTATGGAAATCAGTCACATCATTTTATCACGAAAATTGACAGTGCTGCAGCAGTAACGTTGCAACAGAGTAATGCTGCTGCAGTCCCCTCCCGAATGTCACCTTTATCATATCTTAGAAAGTAATTGAAAACGCGAGCGAAGCGAGCGCGAAAATTTTTCGATATAAAAAAAAACGCAATTTGATAGACAGTTGTACATTTTTACTTTTAGTACGGAAATCAGTCACATCATTATATCACGAAAATTTAATGTCACCTTTATCATATGTTAGAAAGTAATTGAAAACGCGAGCGAAGCGAGCACGAAAATTTTTCGATATAAAAAAACGCAATTTGATAGACAGTTGTACTACATTTTTACTTTTAGTACGGAAATCAGTCACATCATTTTATCACGAAAATTGTCAGTGCCGCAGCAGTAACGTTGCAACAGAGTACCTAAACCTAATGCTGCTGCAGTCGCCACCCGAATGTCACCTTTATCATATCTTAGAAAGTGATTGAAAACGCGAGCGAAGCGAGCGCGAAAATTTTTCGATATAAAAAACGCAATTTGATAGACAGTTGTACATTTTTACTTTTAGTACGGAAATCAGTCACATCATTTTATCACGAAAATTGACAGTGCCGCAGCAGTAACGTTGCAACAGAGTACCTAATGCTGCTGCAGTCGCCACCCGAATGTCACCTTTATCATACCTCAGAAAGTTATCGAAAACGCGAGCGAAGCGAGCGCGAAAATTTTTCGATATAAAAAAACGCAATTTGATAGACAGTTGTACATTTTTACTTTTAGTACGGAAATCAGTCACATCATTTTATCACGAAAATTGACAGTGCCGCAGCAGTAACGTTGCAACAGAGTACCTAATGCTGCTGCAGTCGCCACCCGAATGTTACCTTTATCATATCCTAGAAAGTTATTGAAAACGCGAGCGAAGCGAGCGCGACAATTTTTCGATATAAAAAAACGCAATTCGATAGACAGTTGTACATTTTTACTTTTAATATGGAAATCAGTCACAATTTTATCACGAAAATTGACAGTGCCGCAGCACTAACGTTGCAACAAAGTACCTAATGCTGCTGCAGTCGCCACCCGAATGTCACCTTTATCATACCTCAGAAAGTTATCGAAAACGCGAGCGAAGCGAGCGCGAAAATTTTTCGATATAAAAAAACGCAATTTGATAGACAGTTGTACATTTTTACTTTTAGTACGGAAATCAGTCACATCATTTTATCACGAAAATTGACAGTGCCGCAGCAGTAACGTTGCAACAGAGTAACTAATGCTGCTGCAGTCGCCACCCGAATGTCACCTTTATTATATCTTAGAAAGTTATTGAAAACGCGAGCGAAGCGAGCGCGACAATTTTTCGATATAAAAAAACGCAATTTGATAGACAGTTCTACATTTTTACCTTTAGTGTGGAAATGAGTCACATCATTTTATCACGAAAATTGACAGTGCTGCAGTAGTAACGTTGCAGCAGAGTAATGTTGCTGCATTCGCCAACCGAATGTCACATTTATCATATCTTAGAAAGTTATTGAAAACGCGAGCGAAGCGAACGCGTAAATTTTTCGATATAAAAAAACGCAATTTGATAGACAGTTGTACATTTTTACTTTTAGTGTGGAAATCAGTCACATCATTTTATCACGAAAATTGACAGTGCTGCAGCAGTAAAGTTGCAGCAGAGTAATGTTGCTGCATTCGCCAACCGAATGTCACATTTATCATATCTTAGAAAGTTATTGAAAACGCGAGCGAAGCGAACGCGTAAATTTTTCGATAATTTTTGGTGAGCTGCCCCTAGACATGGTGCCCTAAGCAAGTGCTTATTTTGCTTAAAAGGGTTAATTCGGTACTGCAAATGACAGAGGTCAATGTTTTTGTTTCAAAGTACCCACCTTCGTGGCCATTATTAAGTGCTTAAGGAGGCGATACGTATGAATATGGATTTGATATGGATGCGATATAATTACGATTAGGTATAATTCATGACGGAGAAAATAAATAATTTTATGCAATTATACGCGTGTTGATATGTGTCTTTATTTTACCACTACGTAACTATGTAAACACATTTTTAGTTTTCTTGGTTACTTAATGTTTACTCAGCTCTCCAAAAGATGGCACTGTGCAATGAGGGGCAATTAATTTACTGTGGTTTAATTTTGTTGTATTATTAAATCGACACAATTATTCAATTAAATTTGTTGATATCCGTACGATTGATTGAAATTTTAGAAGAGGGGTCTTCTAAACTTAGAGTTAATTTGGCAAAATCTTTCCTCGGTGGCTTATTTATGTCACATCGTATTATATCAGCGCCATCTGTTAGTTTACCAGGGTACTCTATAGTGTTAGCACATATTTGAAAAAAGTTTGCCCCTCCTTCCTTAGTAGCGCCATACGATTCAGGGGCAAACTTAAGTCAATCGAGTTTTGTGGCTACCCCCCCTTTTAGGGTTTGAATTTTTATAGCCTATAACCTGGCCGGAGATTTTCTCGACAGATTAGTAAAGTTTTCATCAAAATCCGTTCAGCCGTTTTCACGTGATGCGCGTTCAAATAAACAGACAAACAGATAAACAGACAAACAGACAAAAATTCTAAAAACTGTTGGAACGTGTTCTGTTATCGATTCTAAGTATCCCCAGCCAATTTTTTTTCAAATATCTTCCATGTACAGACTTTCGGCCCTCTTCAGCTTTATTATATGTATAGATAGATAGATACATATCAGTGACAGAATAAGGAATAATCGAAGTCAAATGGCGTTCTAACATGGTTCTAACAGTTCTAATCTGCTGTCGAAAGATGGCAGTAAATTTACAGTGGCTACATAATCTACTTTGACAATCCGTCTCTATGCACTCTATTCTCTTTGGTAACAGTTTAAGAAAAGGTAGCACTGCCTTACAGACGGTGAGGTTTAAAGATTTCAAGATTTGTCAATAGATGGCTCTGTTTCTTCGCGTTGTCAATGTTTCTAATGAAACTTTCGTCAGACTTTTTGAAAGGTATACTTATGACAGTCAGTTTGGTCGATATAGTGACCAGCGACTGCTTATATTTTGAGAACATCGGTGTCGCGGCCGAAAGGGCCACATTAAATTCGGTACTATGGTACTATCAGTATAATTAATAATAATATATGACATTAGAAATCAGTCCGTGATACAAAATTAAGTGCCCTTAATAAAAATCGAATTTGTAAATAATTACGTACCTGTGCCAGTTGCACCAACCACATTGGACAGACTGATCAACGTCAGCCGACGCGCCACTATGAAACTTTCCATACATAAAAATTTAGCGAACTCTTTAACGATACGAACAGTTTGGTGCAACCGACCCTAAGTCATATTTTTTTAATTGTAATGTTTAGAAATATATTTTTTATGTGTAAATGGTTCTAGTTTTTTACATTATCACAGCACAACTAGTCATAGAGTCGGACCAAGAAAAGTCTGCAGCGGATTTGATAACCCACGCAGTGCAAGTGTCATTTATACGTCATAATTTCATAGAAGTTTGACGTTTAAAATAACACGTGCACTGCGTGGGCTATCAAATCCGCTGCAGACTTTCCATGGACTGACTATAACCACATTTTACTCAATGATATTAATAATATATTTTTATTTTCCTTAAATGTCAATTTAATTCAAAAAAGATTGCAAAAGATAAGTCTACGTAGGTACGTACTAAAATAAATACTATTATATAGTTTTGATTCTAGTGTACTTACCTTAATGTATTGTATACGTAGGTGTATTTGTTATTTAAAAAAATGTATTTGGGTACCAATTGGGTCCCACATCAAACCCGGGGTCGCGGCAAACCTCGAAGGCGTTGGCGAGATGACCTCGACTCCTTTGACAGGAACTGGTGGGAGACGGGTCAAAACCGGGATACATGGAAAGGGGGGAGGGAGGCCTTTGCCCAGCAGTGGGACACTCTAGGCTCATATAAATAAATAAATAATTTAATTTTAAGAAAATAATTTAACCTTTTAACTGCCGCAGAATTTTTCATCGAGCGTGCTCGTGTCACCGGTAAGAAGTTTTGTCTTATTTATCAGACTGCGGTGAAATGAGCTCGATTTTGTGTCTTAACCTTTTGAACGCCACAGACGGTAATTAACGTCAACGCAAAATCGTGACAACGACGCCAAAGACGGCATTTGACGTCGATCGTTTTTTCATGAAAATGTACTGAAAAACACCCCACTTTTATGTTGGCATTATTTATTCACAAAACTAAATTTTACCCCCGTGGCGTCAGTGGCACGGCAAATGGATGCGCCGTTTGGCGTTCAAAAGGTTAAATATCAGTCTTCTTCTTGATCGGGACACTCTTGACAGAGCGGTGTGGTCATCATTGGAAGTCTCCCTTTGTGACACGTTTGAAATATCAGTCTACGACGGTTAAAAGGTTAAATATACTTTACTTACATGTATTTGTATGTGACCTTACCTCCACCAGTTATCACAGGCTGTTGGTAAAGAAATTGCGAGGTAGTGAATAGAATCAGGCGTTACTTTGCGGAAATCCATATTAATTAAAACGAAAATATTACTTTGCTAATCCGCGAAAAGCAAAGCAATATAATATTTTTTTTTTAGCAAAGTAATATTTTCGTTTTAATTAAATTGCGAGGTAATTTTCAAGTAGGAGGTAGAATTTTATGGCCTAAGTAATAATAATTTGTAATAAATTATTAAATTATATGTGTACGAATGAAGTACAATAAATACAATACAATTTACATAGTTAAATTTCGTAAGACAAATGAATCAATTAAGTTAAGACTAATCACAGCTTCTTAACTGCACTTAATTACGTACATTTTTTTTGCAATTGACTCGTTTAATCCTTTGACCACCAAAGTAGGCTGTGGACGTCAACAAAAAGTTTTGCCGAGGGCGCCAACGACGGCTACAGCCGTCAGCTTCGCCAATGCAAAATGGACTTACGCGGGACTCGGTAAAGTTCAATTTTGCTTAAATAATCGCGACACTTTGACTTTAAACAAATTTAACACATATCTGTGAAAGAATAAGGATTAAAGTCAAATGGCGTTCAAAAAGTATTAAACATCTTACAACTTAAATACGCGATTAAGTCCCGTTGTGCAATTTAACATTTTAACTGTCCCTCGCCTTCACTACTCACATGGATAGATACGTCCGTGCATTACAGGCAAAAAGAATAGATAGTATAGAGGGGTCCTGTCATTGTAAATTTTGTAGTCACTGTAAATTTACTGCCATCTATCGACACACGACTAAAACTCAAAATGAAAACGTATAAAGTCATCAAAAAATGTATATATATGGATAAATAATTTTATAATTTTTATATCATTTTGATCCATGTTCATTCACTGATATCTATGTGTTAAAATTGTTAAATATGAAACGGTGTCGTCACGCCATCTAGCCGAGGATAGGCTAAAGGTGTGTGCGCCACCTATTCGAGAATGACTTTTACTTGAATTCCGAGGCACGTTTTTTCCTTAGACTTTATTCGTCTTATACGATATGTCTTTGATTACAGGTAATGCTGTATAGAGCATTCCCATTTCTGATGTCACTTGGACGTGACAGAGCTAGTTTGACGGTGCATGTCATGTAATGCACGGACGGTAAACGTGTTAATAATGTAGTATTAAACATCTGCCGAAAGATGGCAGTAAATTCACTGTGACTACATAATTTACTTTGACAATAAATCTCTATATTCTCTTTGCTTTCGGGTAAGGTTTATTAGTTACAGTCACCTGCAATAAAATGTTACTCTTCGAAGGCCGCAAAAATATGTGACACGCTCTTATGGCTGTACAAATAAGATCGTGTCAGATATTTTTGCGGCCTTCGTTGTGTAACATATTATTGCAGATGACTGTATATATGCGCAGAGCGCTAACTTGTTGCGATAAAGAAACAAAACTGAATTAAAATATTCATTTATTAATAACACTGACATTTCATTATATCTATTGTCACGTGAATGAGAGCATCATACGATTTCATATATTATACCCGATTTACATACTCGTACTATAAATTATATATTAAACATTTATTAAAATACTTCAATACCGTCTTAACAATTTATATTTTAATCTATGCTTACGGTAGGTACAGCCAGCAGCAGAAGTTGCTAAGCGGGCCAGGTATTCAAAATGATCTTGACGCGACTCTGTTGTTAAGAGAATAAGAGCGTGTCAAGGTAATTTTGGACACCTCGCCCGCTTAGCAACATCTGCTGCTGACTGTACATGTGGTGTTGTATGTACAGTCAACTGTAAAAATATGGGTGTAGACAACTTAATCAAAAATATGTCCCATAGTTCTGACTAGGGTTTGCAATCCGGATCCGAAATGTATGAAATTATCCGGATCCGCGGATCTTGCCATACATTTCAGATCCGTCGCGCAAAGCCTAGTTCTGACATAAGAGCTATGGGACCCATTTTTGAGATGATTTGTGCACTCATATTTTTACACGTGACTGTACCAACAGCAAAATTTCATATGGGGCATTATCTATGAAAAGGGACCTTATTGTCGATGGCGCTTACGCGGCACAGCGTCGCGCAACATTGTATTTATATCGGAACATCGTTAATAATGGCGTAAGCGCCATCGACAATAAGGTCCCTTTTCATAGATAACGTCACATATATTGTCGTAGATGCTAGACAAGTGGCTCTTTGAGCTGTAGACCTCGCGAGGATAACTTAAATCTGAATAAATGTATGGCTGCGCCATTTTGAAAAAATCCATTACCTGAATCGACAAAAAATCTATTTAAACATTGAACATGCTCATGAAATATTCATACCATATAATATAAGAAGGCTCCGAAATTTATCCATGTGGAAATTTCGGGATTTTGGAAACTTTCCAAGGGCACATTAGTACTTATAGAAACAACACCTCGTAAGGGGTACGTAGTCTAGAAATGGTTATCTCCAAGCGCCACTTGCACCATCCCACTAACCCGGGGTTAACCGGTTAAACCGTACTGGTAACCTGTGTAACTCCAGGTTTAACCGGTCAACCCCGGGTTAGTGAATGGTGCAAGTGGCCCTAAAAGAAAAAAAGCAACTATTTTGAAATTGAACCAAATGAAATATTAATACAATTTTAGCGTCATACTGACTTTTACAATATTAAAATATCAAATTTTATTTACTCATCAAAATTTTGTCACACAGCCTTATATTAATCTATTTAAACACAACGACAGGATTAAACAAGAAATTCAACACATTCTTACTCGACACAATGCAATCGTTCGTTATAGTTTTAAACAGTTCCGAAAACTTACTCATAGATGGCGTTTTAGAGCTAACACTACCTCTAGCGTCCTTGCAGTCTAGGCATTGGAGTTCGTAGCCTAGGACTTTAAGGGTTTTAGAGCCTATGTTGAGGTCTAGGTTGGAGAGGACGCCCCGGAACCGGATGTGCTCGTTGGAGTGAAGGAGACGGGTGTAGTTGGTGAAATGGTGGTCGTAGATGAGGTTGACTTCCGCTTGCCGAGCGAGTAGGCCGGTGGTTTCCATTAAAACTGTTATTTCGTATGTGTATCTGTCAATAAATATTGTGTGTAGATATTATATCAGTTTCTATCATACGTATAATTTTTCACACAATATACCCTGGCAAAAACACTTTGTCAGTAGAAAAATGCGCGAAATTAAACTTTTCTATGGGAGAACAATCCTTTGCTTTGCGCCCACATTTATTAACTAACGGAAATGGCTTGCCAAACTATATATACTTGGAGAAACGAAAATTTGTACAAACTAATGTTGTGAAATTAAATTACAAACTTACAATGTAAAAGTTTGAAAGCCAGAGTGAAATATGTAATCTTACAAAAATCTTTAAAATTGAAACATAACAGCCCACTGATTAAGGAATGCAAATCGGTTATTTTTTGTATGGAAATAACCGCCGTTTCGGTTAAAAACCGATTATTTCCATACAAAAAATAACCGATTTGCATTCCCTACCACTGATTAACCCTTTACCAGGCCCCTAAGAACTAGCGTGTCTTCATACGTACTATACATACTGTTACAACCGTATTGAACGCCTTGTAAAAAATGTATTTAGGAAAGTCAGAGATGTTCCTTTAAACCAGAAATAAAAATGTGGGTTACGGTTATCTGTCTGATTTTGTCTTATTATATTCTTGATCAGGCGAAGGGATATATTCCTCCCACATCTTATATCGGTTATCATAGTCAAGGTTAAACTCCAAATCTACTACGAAACATATCAATCACTGAATCGCTCTAGGTTCAACACAAAAACAGTTTTATTACTTAGGTACGTGAGTTTTTATGACATGACAAGACAATTTACCGGGCCATGGGAAGAATAGGTCCCGCACAGTTAAACTCTAATAAGGCCATGGGATAACGTCAACCCACATCCTAATTCTGGCCATACACAATAATGCATGAATATTTAGCAATGTTTACGATTACATTACCTTTCAACACTCAAAATCTACAAAAAATTGGTCGACCTATGTACTTCTGTTTCATAGAAATTAAGGAAAGTGTTCGAATTTCTCCGTAGTTTACTGAAATTAGAGTTCAATTGACTTTAAGCGGCTGCCAAAGATAAATTACGCGATTTAGAAGCGTGTTGTGAATGAAGATCATAAAATACTATTTTCAGGGATTGACAAAATATTTTGTAGGAGGTTTGGAGTTAAAACCTGACTGCGGTAACCGATATAAGATGTGGGAGGAATATATCCCTTCGCCTGGTAAAGGGTTAACAGTCCACCGGACGTTATCGGCCTGTCAGTTAGAACAAAATTTTGACAGTTCCGAACAACTGACAGGCCGATACCAGGGGTGCGAAACTCCTGACTTCGGCCAAACTCGGCTCCGCTCGGCTCAGCATTGCTCCGAGCAATTATTAGGGTTGGCACCACTTGACTTCCTTTTGCGTGCACGACCACAGATAAGATAATCACTTGAATTTTGACAACCCTAAATAGCCGAAAGGGATAGTGCCATATATTAGAAAGGGATAGCATGATTCGACCCTGAACCGCTGTCAAACTTCGGTTTTGTAGGAAGTTTCCTTTCTGTACGGCAGTACTATTATTTATTCTGTGCCGATACCGTCCGGCGGATTGTTAATCAGTGGGCCCCTTTAGAAAAGCCTTTTTAGGGTTCCGTACTCAAAGGGTAAAAACGGGACCCTATTACCACACCTCGGACACTGGCGATCAAATGTATGAAACAAACGCGTTCCTATACGCACAGTCTAAGCTCGTGTAGGTGAACGCGTGCCATGCTTGTGTGAGTGACATAAGACGTGCTAGGGTTCCCGCCATTTTGTTGTCAAGTTCGATGACCTCATGACTCAAAACTCATTGCGCGAATTAGGAAGAAATAAGAATCGTATGGGTAAGTAATAGAACGTATACAAACCTATAATATATTGCTCAGCATATATAAATTCAATTAGTATAATTTTCAATGGCATAACGTGCAATAAGTATAACGTGCGATACGTATAAAAATGAATTCTATAATTTTATAATGTATAATGAACTTTACATATAATATCGTTTATGATAAGTATAAAAAGGTATAACGTTGAAATAATATAATATACAAAACAAATACCACGCAATAAACCTAACCTTTTATTTTTCTTGGGGGTAACAGTTCTAACCTAACGTAATACTTTTCTGGTAGCGGTTTCTTTATCTGAGGGGTCACAGTTCTAACCTAACCTAACCTACTTTTCTGGTAGCAGTTTTTTTCTCTGAGGGGTCACAGTTCTAACCTAACCTATTTTTATGGTAGTAGTTTCTTTTTCTGTGGGGTAACAGTTCTAACCTAACCTAACCTATTTTTATGATAGTAGTTTCTTTTTCTGTGGGGTAACAGTTCTAACCTAACCTAACCTACTTTTCTGGTAGCAGTTTCTTTCTCTGAGGGGTCACAGTCCTAACCTAACCTAACCTACTTTTCTGGTAGCAGTTTCTTTCTCTGAGGAGTCACAGTTCTAACCTAACCTAACCTACTTTTCTAGTAGCAGATTTTTTTTTCTGGGGAGTCACAGCTCTAACCTAACCTACTTTTCTGACAGTAATTAGTCTCAATGACCTATGAAATACTGAGCTATTCAAATAATTTTACTGATGTTTTGTTCAGATACTTTATATGAGATGTTATTCATTATTTTAATTTATATGCATAATGAATGTTATATTAAATGTAATTAGTTTATTTGTATGTTGTACCAAACTGCGGTATGTATATTGTATGCTATATTCTTTTTATGTTATACTTATTGAAAATATAGATTTAGTGCATTATACATAAGATTAGTATACGTTTTGAACGTTTGTAAACTGAAACTATACCAAAAGTTCGTATTCATTATGATAGGCACCCGTCGCGTCCTTGCCAGCCGGTAACTGAGAGGTAACCGAGAGCGGGTGGGCGGCACTTTCAACGGGAGGCAGGGAGTGTCCATACTGTACGTTAGTACTCTTTATTATACTGTGCTATTACTAAGACTCCGCTGTCCGTCTGTCCGTCCGTCTGTCTGTCACCAGGCTGTATCTCATGAACCGTGATAGCTAGACAGTTGACATTTTCACAGATGATGTATTTCTGTTGCCGCTATATCACCAAATATTAAAAACAAAAAAGTATTTAAGTGGAGCTCCTCTACTACAAACGTGTTTTTTTTTGCCGTTTTTTGCGTAATGGTGCGGAACCCTTCGTGCGCGAGTCTGACTCGCACTTTTCGTTTACACACAAATTATGAAAGATCTGTGACAAAACATTACAGTCACGAATAAGTATTTAGATGACTTCAAAGCAAAGTACAGTCGATGACAATTGATAAAAACTTATTTTCATTTCGGATCAAGGCATTGGAATCACCTAGTTGGTATTTTCTAGAGATGCACCGGATATTCGGTTACTATCCGGTATCCGGCCTATCCAACCATTACTCTAACTTCCGGCCGGATACCGGATAGTGGCCTACTATCCGGCCGGATACCGGATAGTAACATTGCTTGATTTCGGAGTGAACGAAATTGGAATAAGAAACAGTCACGGTCATAAATCTCATAATCGTACTCGTTTATTATTTTAAAACAATTTAAACATTCCTTTCACTTGCACGCGCACTCATTTCGAACCTAGAAATGAGTCCGCGCGAACGTTCACTAGGAATCAGGTCAAAACCTGCACAAAACGCACCTGAAAAACCGAAATGTAGGTATTGTTCCGCCAGCCGGATATTCGGCGGCCTGATACCGAATGTTCGGCGGATGGTCAGGCCGAATATCCGGTATCCGGCCAATCAACTATCCGTTGCATCTCTAGTATTTTCTACGTTTACTTACTCGTTAAATCTGTTCAGGTGGCATATCTTCCCGCTGTGCCGCGCCAGGTTCCGCACGAACTGGCATTCCTTCACAGATACATCGCTTTGGCATAGCGTTGTATATTCTTCGCCATAATAACATCTGAAACAACGTTAAACATTACTCAAATTTTTCCTTCGTCCAATGTCATTGCGTCTCGCTCTCTCATTAACCAAAATGTGAGACAACTTTGTATTACCTGAATATGAACTCTTATAAGAACCACGAAGCGAAATCTTCAAATAACCCACCTTCTAATACGAGTATTTGGCGATTTTAAAAACCAATGAAAGCGAAAATTTACATAACTTAGTAAATGAAAATATTTACTAAGTTATGTAAAAACACATTTTTTTCCCTATACAAGTAGCCAATTTACCTGAATAATTCTTGCAAGAACGCCGGCAACCAGGAAGCGAAGTCGTCCCACCGGTTGGTGACAGATTTCAACCGAACTTGTTTAACGTAGCCCTCCCAGTTTACGTGGGCTCCGTCCAATACGGAGCACTTCATCTGAGTGGCCGCCATGTTGGATTCTAGCCAGGACGGTGAATTACCTGCAACAGCAAAACGACCGTTAAGTTAGGTATATATTTATCTAGATAATAGAGTCTCTAGAGTCAGACTTATTATTTTTAACGCCAAAGTTCTATGAAATTATGACATTTAAAATAACACTTGCACAGTCCGTACTATCAAAATCGGTGCCGAGTTAGCTTGGTCTGACGCTATGGGCCTTAGTTCTCTGATAATAAATGTTATTTGATTTGATAAAACAAATGTGGAACTAATGGGGTTAACGCCTCGGCCACGACATTGCGCTACTGGCGGCGGCGACGGCAACCATAGGTTGGAGCGAGACAGCGATCTTTGTGTGACCACCTTTGGCACAAGTGGCCACCTTTGGTTGCTGCCGCCGCCGATCGCGCAGAGTCGTGGCCGGGCCGTAAGGGCGTCTGATGCTAGCTGGCGCGGTTGTAAGGAACCGGAGAGCGGGTTAACGAAAAATAGTATGAGCAACGCTAACTTACATTGCGTATAATAGTCCTCCCAGTTCACATAGTATGCACTATCCTCGTATTCAAAGTCGTTTTTCAGCAAATTCTTAATGGCAGCTTTGTCGCCCAGCATCTCCACTAGGCCGGAGGGTAGACCGTCGTCTTGGATGTTCGCGAACTGGTTGCCGAAGTATATGAGGGTGACGAGGCCGAATAGGAGCTGAAACGATTAATGGATACTAATTATTTTAAATATAACCTTCTGGAGCCCAGATGCCTTTAAAAAGGACAAAGGACCATAGGCAACCTTGTATGGAGCCTGGTCCAAAAATCAATAGAAATGACTTAGGTCGTTAGATTATACATATATAGGTATTTCTATGTACTTTATATCGTTCTATGGGCACCAAGCGGACACGCAATAGAAAACTTAATAGAAATGCATGAAGGTTCATTTTAAAATGTAACCTTGTCGGCGGTGCGACAGTGGCGTTCAAAGGCTTTACCCCCTTATTCATAAACGCGCTACCCAAACTTCAATTAGCGGGTTATTCCCACTAGTTACCACCAAGTTCTTACCAGTGGTAACTACTGGGAATTTTTTTCCCACCTTTTACCACTGGTAACTACTGGGAAAAAAATTCCCTGTAGTTACCACCAAACCAAGTTTTGTGTAACAATAATTTGGTGGTAACTACTGGGGAAAAAAAAATCCCACCTCTTACCAGTGGTAACTACTGAGAATAATAATTCCCAGTAGTTACCACCAAAATATTGTTACAGTTCAATACTAATAAAAACAGTTTAAATACATTATGTGCAGGCTGTTTTTTTATAGTTACCTGCTATAATTTACGAGGTGAATATGTAGGTCATACTAAACAAGTTTTACTGTGGAACCAATACCGAAATCGCGAAAAAAATTGACTCTCCCAAGTCTCCCATACAAATATGTATCAACATCAGACCAGTCAAATTGTATGACACAGCCAATTTTTTTAAATACATTTTGCATTAATAAATTATTATAAATTGATTTGTGTTTCATTTCAGTACTGTCTTGAAAATGATCAAAAATACTAAAACATTTTAATTAATAAAATCACTTGAAAAATAATCTAAAAATTAGATTCTAAATGGACGATTAAATTTAGCCTTACACATATTTGACCGAAGCGTAGCGAAGGTCTACGTTTTGACTCGGGCATTTTGCTTTCGTATGTCCATCCGGATGTTCTCCTCTACAGCTCACAATTCTCAACCGATTCTCGTGAAATTTTGTGACCAGATTCTATGATTAAATAATTTTTTTATGTCAATCCAGATTTTGGAAATTTTTAAAAATGGCGGAGTCGTGAAACCTCGCGCCTAAACAAATAGTCGTATCGATATCATAAGTTTTTTCTTTTTGAGCTATGTTTATACATTAAATGGCAAAAAATTCAGAAAAATTATTTCGCTGGTTTCGGAGGTATTGAGATATTTAATTTTAACTTGAGAATGAGTAGCTAAATTTCGTCAGCTTATATAAGAACTATTTGGCTCAGTTTGTAAAAGTTCGCTTTTTTTGTTTGCACAGAGAGTCTGGGTTCGATCCCCAGTATTTGTATGCTGGGATATAACTATTTTTATTATTTTTACACTTTAATTTCGTATTGTTTTTTTTAATTTACTATATTTAAAGCTCTTAGCACCATGTAATTTAAAGCTCTGCTCGCGAGGTCTACAGCTCACAGAGCCACTAGTTTAAATGTTTTAATATTTTTGATCACTCTTAACGCAGTTTCCTGAAACACTAAACTTATAATTATTTATTAAAGTACTCTATATTTAAACTGTCTTTATTAGTATTGATCTGTAACAATATTTTGGTGGTAACTACTGGGACTAAAAATTCGCAGTAGTTACCACTAACTCGGTTTGGTGGTAACTACTGGGATTTTTTTTCGCAGTAGTTACCAGTGGTAAAAGGTGGGAAAAAAAATCCCAGTAGTTACTACTGGTAAGAACTTGGTGGTAACTAGTGGGAATAACGCCAATTAGCTAATAATCGTTTGTCTTTATCTGTCATTTTGACTTATGTATTTGTAAGAAAGGGATAAAACATAATTTAACTAAATCAGTCCCGAAAAGTTTTATGAATAAGGGGGTTAATAAATAGCACTTATTTAGCTAAATTAAATACATACCTGAAACGGAGTGACGAATTTCTTCGTAGCCTCCATTTTAGCCAACAAACAAGTCACAACCAAACTGACAAGAAACCCGACCACTATCGACGCCGCATAGAATATTCTAGACATCGTTATATACTGCATACACGCAAATATAGGCAACGTTAACGTTATTACCCCAATCAAAGGTAAAAACAAGAATGAACACACCAGCCCTAAGGTACCTCGAATAAGACCATACGTGGTACAACCATGCGAACACATTATGAACATCTGTAACCAACTCAAAGTCACACAATGGGGTAGCGTATATTTGAAAAAACCTTGCCAATTACTCCTTTTAGCCATAAAGATTAATATAACGGGAATAAGTAGAGAAAAGAACATACGAGCGTTCAAGCAAAATTCAATGCTATTGCCAAGAATATAGAAAGGATAATTGGAAATATGGAGATCTAAAAAACGCCATCCTTGATGGACTACAGTATCTTTCTCATATGGATATTTAGCTAATACATTGATACCGAATGAGAGTAATGCTAAGAGATCTGGGTATGGACTACCATTTGTACCAAAAGATAATAAAGATAGAAACATTAGAGAGAATGATAGCACGCAGAATTCAGAAAAAGGTACCCATTGAGTAGCTATAAAAGGATACAGGAATAAATTTACAAATAACGCCATGAAAAATTGAAGAAACGGTCCCAAATTATTTCTAACAAACAGATTCTCAGATTCGTCCGGCTGCAGATTCCCATCGCTATATCTCAAAAAGAGTCCGGACCATTTTCGAAAATCGATAAATTGCCGTTTAGCGTGAAACATCTTGAATGTACATATTACCATCGCTACGAAACTAATATAATATAGAACCAGTGGTACCAAATGGTACAAACTATCGGTGCTAACTGATAGATATGCTATTAAAACTAGAGACAATTCAATATTGGACAGTGTAAACGTAAAAGAACCGAAGTAATATAATAATTTCAAGTATAACACTTGTATGAAGACTATTGGGTGTAGGAATGCTTGTTGAAATAGGGGGACATGGTCTAGAGATTTGACACTAGGGTCTGTCAAAGTGAGTTCGTAGCTGACGAGGGGCAGTTCGCCTTGACAGTAGTCAACGGCCGCTGTCACCAGGTTGTCAACTGTCAAGTTGCGGATTACTGCATTGTTGCAGGGGTCTTCGTAATCTGGAATCAAAATAAAAGGTTATTTTTTGAAGGATGAAAAAATCCATCTCGATACCTAAGTCTCGCTATCTTCGTCTCAGAATTTCTAATTCTATTTGGTAAACGAAACTCTTATTTTTTTAAGCATTATAGGCTAGATGGCGTTACTAACTAGTTGCAGGAATAACTGACTCCCTGCATAGAAACTTGTTTGCAGGGGCATATCTGCAGCTGACAGTACCTATACTACCTACAGGCATGAATGGTAGAGAACCATTAATATAATTTATAATGGCTCATTTAGACGACGCGAGAACTCGCATGTGAGATTCATTACATTGCGTTATTTGATCGGTCGGCTGAGTCCTAACCTCAATGGTCCGCAATGTAACTAAAATCGCATGCGAGTTTGCGCGCCCTAATAAGGGCTGATTTAGACGGCGCGCGAACTCGCATGCGATTTTAGTTACATTGCGGACTGTTGGTTACGTTACGTCCAATTCAAGTGACCGATCAAAACCCGCAATGTAATGAACTCGCATGCGAGTTCACGCATCGTCTAAATGAGCCCATTAATCATCAAAATAAATTTCATCAATTTTTCCTTACCTTCCTCAGCAATAGGGTGCGTCCTGATGGTTCCATTTGGAACGTCTCCGTGGCCATGTGAGGGCTCTAAAGCATGTCCTCCGTCCAACGCAGGGGCTTCTTCTATAAATAGAAAACCACATATATTTTTTTATTTGCATTAGGAAGAAATATCCTATTTATGGTGCTTACCAGGCATGTTGCGGATGCAGATTTTTTGACATCCGCGGATGCGGATATTTAAAAGTTCACATCCGCGGATGCGGATGTCAAGATTAGGTTCTTAAAAAACGTCAAATACTACATTTTTAGTAATTTTTATTTAAAAAAAAAATCCCAACGTTTAGTATTTGATCAAGAATATAGGTGCGTTATATTTAGTAAACAGTAACTTTTGTCCGACTTTTCTAGATCTAGACGATTTCGTTATAGGTAATGACGAAATTACCTAGCACTTACGCCGCCGCTAAGACGTTCCTGTACCGACTTGTTCGACATCCGCATCCGCATCGATTTTATGCGGATGCGGATGCATTTATTTATGGCCACGGTAGGCCATGTGATTGACGTAGTGACGCATGATGTGTCATTGATGATGTCAATGAGGTTTGTCAGGGTGGCCACTTTCTGGAAAACCGGGAAAACCGGGAAAAGTCAGGGAATTTCGCTAGTCATGGAAAAGTCAGGGAATTGTCAGGGAAATTTAATGGAGGTCAGGGAATAAAAATTGTCTCTGTATGTACATAATAAAATAAAAATAAATATATTAATTTTACCATCTGCAAACATTATATCTTCTTCTTCCTGGCGTTATCCCGGCATTTTGCCACGGCTCATGGGAGCCTGGGCACAGAATAAGTAATAGGCGTGGGGTCCGCTTGAGTACTAATCCCATGATTTGACGTAGGCACTAGTTTTTACGAAAGCGACTGCCATCTGACCTTCCAACCCAGAGGGGAAACTAGGCCTTGATGGGATTAGTCCGGTTTCCTCATCATGTTTTCCTTCACCGAAAAGCAACTGGTAAATATCAAATGATATTTCGTAGGTACGTAAGTTCCGAAAAACTCATTGGTACGAGCCGGGGGTTTGAACCCGCGACCTCCGGATTGAAAGTCGCACGCTCTTACCGCTAGGCCACCATCGCTTCATTATATATCTATAATCTATGTATAATCTGCAAATATTATATATCTACTATAATTAGTCTAACGCATTCACTGCCAGAGGGCGTGGCCTAGGAACAAACTTGTATGACGGTGGACGCACATTTGCGTCGGGGGCAGTGAATGTGCTAACCTGTTCACTTTAAAAAACCCCAAACGATGTACAGATTAGCCGTTTGGCACACGCATACTAGAGGTCAAAACAAAATTTTTGACCCGCAGTTCCTAAAAATATTTCCCGTAGGAGGGGAGTGCTGAGTCATTGTTTTTAGGGTTCCGTACCCAAAGGGTAAAACGGGACCCTATTACTAAGACTTCGCTGTCCGTCCGTCCGTCCGTCTGTCACCAGGCTGTATCTCACGAACCGTGATAGCTAGACAGTTGAAATTTTCACAGATGATGTATTTCTGTTGCCGCTATAACAACAAATACTAAAAACAGAATAAAATAAAGATTTAAATGGGGCTCCCATACAACAAACGTGATTTTTGACCAAAGTTAAGCAACGTCGGGACCGTTTTTTTTTTGCTTTTTTTTCGTTTTTTTTTTTGCATTATGGTACGGAACCCTTCGTGCGCGAGTCCGACTCGCACTGGTTATTTTTGTATGGGAGGGAAATTTTTTTTTCAGAAAAGCTTTTTGAGGCGATTCTAAAACTATACCACATCATTACATTTCAGCCATTTTTTTTTAATTAAAACAAAAATAATTTTCAAAACATACCAAGTTTGGGCTTCTCCAGATACGATATGGCTGATTTTTTTTGTACAATATACCTCAAATGATACGTGATATCCTCATATCTAACCCTAATAAAGCAATTTTGAAAATAATTTCATTTAGTATTTTTTTTTAATTTTTCAATAATACTAAGTGATACAGTCCTACTTCAGTATCTATTCTACGAGACTTAATGGAACTGTACTGCAGATACGGTGCATATTAATCATAAAATGATACGTAATATCCATATATCCAACGGGGAATACCTCTTTAACCCTACCATACACGATTGGTTTCTAAAAAAAAAATTTTTTCTCATAAAAAAAAAACAATGACTCAGCACTCCCCTCCTATGGATTTTTTTTTTAGGAACTGCGGGTCAAAAATTTTATTTTAATAATAATAAATATTGAAAAAAAAAATGATCCACGCGGCTCGTAAAGTGAGGATTACGAGCCGCGTGGATCATTTTTTTTTGTACACGGAGGAGCTACACAGAAAGATAGAAAATTTAAGTCCAGGGGGCCGATTTTTGAAATTCGACCACTCGATTTGGTGTATTTCGTTAAATGATATCTCCACTACTAGGCGTTTAAATTCTACTAATAGAATTGAAATCGAGTGGTCAATACCACTTTACCACTAGATTCCCAATTTCTATCGCTCGTATCTAGTAGATGATGAAAATATTTTGAATTAGTCTCTTTTTTCAAATTTAATTTCCAAAATATCGATCCTAGAAGAAAAATTGTGAGGACCAAACTTGTAGAGAATCAAATTTCCTAAAATTTTTGTCCTCACGGTTTTACTGTAAAATCAAAAATGGCCGAGTTATTCAAGAAAAACCGTTTTTCGAATATACACAGGAGCCTGATTCAGTCTACTTTTTGAATTTACACTCCCAGTGACCCCCCCCCCCCCCCCCCCCCGAAGGACCTACGAAAAAAAAACCAAGAACTGATTATTCACGGGTAGGGTCGGTTTTTTGGATATAATGACTGGACTAATTCAGATTCTGCAAAAACTCAAAAATGTATTCCAATTACATATTTTATATTTATTACATTTAAGATTATGGTCAGGGAAAAACTTGAAAAAACGCCTGGAAAACCGGGAAAAGTCAGGGAATTTGGGTTATAGTAAAGAGTGGTCACCCTGTTTGTTTACTGTATGTGCTAGTGGTGCCACCTACGCAGAGCTTTGCCTAATATTCCCTATTGTCGTACCTGGCGAGCCATCGTCAGTGCTATCATCCTTTTGCAGCGTTGTGTTGCAGATCTCCCGGATGCGTCTCTCATGGCTCCTCTTCACGTTGGGCCAACGCCAACGACAACGAGGGACGCAGCCATGCGGTAGAATGAGATAGCAATATCACTTGCTCCCTCTAACGCATAAATGCGTCCCTCGTTGGCGTTGGCCCAACGTGAAGAGGAGCCATCAAGTCTGCACCTTATATAAAGGCCTGCGCAAACCGGCGGAGCGCAGCGCATATCACTTTTAAATGTATCAATATATATTATCTCCTATGGAGATGCAGCTATAGGTATTCATTTTGTGGCAGAGATGTAAATTGTCGTACCTGGCGAGTCATCGTCAGTACTGTCATCCTTCTGCAGCGTTGTGTTGCAGATCTCCCGGATGCGTCTCTCGAGTTGCGCTGTCGTTATGTACTCCTCGCCGTTCGACAAACTGCAAATAAATAAAGGCTGCTATTTAACTGATCACCAGATTTAATAAAATTTAATACCAAAAAAATCTATTTTACCACCCTAAAATCATGAATGATCACCAAAATTATAACACCATTTTAATGTGAAATGATTACCAATTTTATTACATTTTACTATCCTTTTAAAGGAAATGACACCAAAATAATCATTATTAACCCAAAAATAGTCAATGACCACCAAAATTAGAACTCCATTTTAATGTAAAATGATAACCAAATTTTTAAATCTTGCTATCCTATTAAAGCAAATGGCTCCAAAATAATCATTGTAAACGCAAAAATAGTAAATGATCACAAAATTGTAACCACATTTTAATTAAAAATTTAATATATCGTTATCCTATTAAATTAATTAATCCACTTCGTCACCTTTTTCTAGTAGCATTTTATTTCTGTAACAGTCGCAGTTCTAACCTAACCTAACCCACTTTTCTAGTAGCATTTCTTTTCTGCAAGGGTCGCAGTTCAAACCTAACCTAACCCACTTTTCTAGTAGCATTTCGTTTCTGTATGGGTCGCAGTTCAAACCTAACCTAACCCACTTTTCTAGTAGCATTTCTTTTCTGTAAGGGTCGCAGTTCAAACCTAACCTAACCCACTTTTCTAGTAGCGTTTCGTATCTGTATGGGTAGCAGTTGAAACTTAACCTAACCTACTTTTCTAGTACCATTTCGTTTCTGTAAGGGTCGCAGTGCTAACCTAACCTAACCCACTTAACTGATAGCAGTTTAACTTACTTCTCTAGTAGCATAACGAAATGCTACTAGAAAAGTAGATTAGGTTAGGTAGGTATGCGGTGCGGGCTACGGGGGGTTGAGCGGGAGGGGCTAGTAATTTTGGCATCAGTTTACTTTATTTGGTAATATGTATAAATTTTTTGGTAATCATAGTGGTTTATTTAGGTGAAAATATCGCATTAATTTGGTCTTCAAGATTTGGTGATCATTAATGATTTTTGGTGATCATTCAATATATTTGGTATTTGAAGTGCAGTCGTAATTAAAGTGGTGGTACTTTTGTATTTTTAGGCCTTATTTTTTTCGTGTTCAGTAATTTTTTTTGGTAATCATGATTTTTTTATTTAGGGTACCAAAGTATTTTTTGGTGGTCATTATATTTGTAGCCATAAATAAATGTTAAAAATAAAAAATAAAATTAAATAAAAATATTTTATTCGGTAGGTTAAAATTGTATTTTATGCAATCGTGATATAATAGAGAGTTTTTCAGTCGAGTATCGTGTTTAGACAACGAAGCTTGCTGAGTTGTCTAAGTAAGGTACGAGATTGAAAAGCTTGATTATATCACTATTGTATACAATACTTTTTCTACGCGTCAACAAAAATAATACTTTAAACTAGTAGAATCATACAAACAAACAAAACCAAATAGACCGGGAGATAGTGACACATTTTACTGGGTCATTTGTACCAGTATGGCCGTTCGTCAGGGGTCTAAGCATGTAATGAAGGAAAGAAAAATGATGGTCATAGCGCTGGTACCGGCGGCCCAATCGCGTGGGCGTTAGTCGAACGTGTCGGATAAAATACGAGTGTCGAACGATTTGTTCCACAAAAATCCTCGTATTTTCCGATAGTCCATAAAAAAGAAGTAGGCGGTAGCGTAATGCCATACTTCTCCGGTGTGACTTACAGCCCGATTAAAAAAAAACAATTCAACCATTTGTGCCAAGCTAATTTTTGCACAGGTGATCATCGTCGAGCAGCCATTCATGGACATCACCATGCCATACTCTTCGGACGGTTCCAAAAGGCCGCCATACCGCCGCAAGGAAGTTAATTATATTTTTTTTGTTAAACGATTTGTACCAGTATTGCATTTAAATTTTTGGAAAGTATTTGATAAAATGTGACCGTTATTATAATTGCCATACTTATAGTAGGGGGATAAAGTGCTGCCATACTTGAAAAACTTATTTAATCGACACGTTTCAAAAATACGACTATGTATACGTAAAATAATTTTTTACAGCATGGCATCATCATATTCTGTTTGTTTGGATACAATTGTACCTAAAAAAATATATTTCAGATTATAACTACGGGGCGGACGACTGTGAGACTTAAGCCAAGACTTAAAACAAAAAACAATTTTAATACTTCTAATAGGGGGAAAAAGGGGCACCATTTTTGAAATAAAAAAAAAATATTGTACACATTTGCCACCTCCTACAGGCAGGGACAGGAACCGGTTACCTTAACCGGGGTTTTTCATAGGGTTATTTTAGAGGTGTTTATAAAAACCCCTACCATAACGGTAACCGCTTAATAAGGTAACACTTTGATTCGGTAACCGTATCAGATCGAGTTAACCTCTGTTACCGGTAACCGAAATAAAAACCCAGTCTATTCAGTTACCTCATTATGAGGTTTTTGACCAGTTCAAACGATTGTAATCTTTACGCACACTTAAATTCAACTTATTATTGAATAACCGAGGTTGGCATGGGCGGTCTATGAAGCCTCCAGCACAAACAAGTTTTTTTGCCTTTCCTTTGTTTATCTTTATACCTACCTGTGTGGTGTGTTCTTATTATAAATATTATTATATTATAACTAAAATAATTAAAATAAATAAATAAAATAAGTTTCATAAATGAAATAAATGAGATAAATGAAATAAATGAAATAAATTGAATAAATAAAATAAATTAAATAAATAAAATAAAATAAAATAAATAAATTAAATAAATTAAATAAATTAAATAAATTAAATAGATTAAATAAATTAAATAAATTAAATAAATTAAATAAATTAAATAAATTAAATAAATTAAATAAATTAAATAAATTAGATAAATTAGATAAATTAGATAAATTAGATAAATTAAATAAATTAGATAAATTAGATAAATTAGATAAATTAAATAAATTAAATAAATTAAATAAATTAAATAAATTAAATAAATTAAATAAATTAAATAAATTAAATAAATTAAATAAAGTAAATAAATTAAATAAATTAAATAATTAAAATAATTAAAATAAATAAAATAAATTAAATAAATTAAATAAATTAAATAAATTAAATAAATCAAATAAATCAAATAAATCAAATAAATCAAATAAATCAAATAAATCAAATAAATCAAATAAATTAAATAAATTAAATAAATTAAATAATTTAAATAATTTAAATAAATTAAATAAATTAAATAAATTAAATAAATTAAATAAATTAAATAAATTAAATAAATTAAATAAATTAAATAAATTAAATAAAGTAAATAAATTAAATAAATTAAATAATTTAAATAAATAAAATAAATTAAATAAATTAAATAAATTAAATAAATTAAATAAATTAAATAAATTAAATAAATTAAATAAAGTAAATAAATTAAATAAATTAAATAATTTAAATAAATTAAATAAATTAAATAAATTAAATTAAATAAAGTCAATAAAATCAACAAAATATAAATAAAGTAAATAAAATAAACAATTTTTTTAGTATTTTTTTTAGTTTTGACGGCACATCACTAAAACTACTTTAATGTAGCAAACCAGTAAGCAACCGATAATAAAGGTTACCATAACTGAATGAAAACCTGTTAAAAACCCTTAACAAAAACCCTATCGCGATGGGGTTTTGAGATTAACTCGGTTAAAGGTTAGGGTTACCGTTTCAATAAGGTTACCATTACAATCAGGTAACAGTATGATAGGGTTACCGAATGATAAGGTAACCGAATCGATTGGGTTACCGAATTGATAGGATTAAGCGTAAAGAGGGGTTTTCCGGTCCTTGCCTACAGGTATGGCATTATGAGATTTCCATTTATGATCACACAGAAAGTCTTGAAAAAAAAATTACAAGATGGTACAAATCGTTTAGCAATAAAAAAAAAATTAACTCCTTTGCGGCGGTATGGCGGCCATTTGGAACCATCCGAAAAGTATGGCATGGTGATGTCCATGAATGGCTGCTCGACGATGATCACCTGTGCAAAAATTAGCTTGGCACAAATGATTGAATTGTTTTTTTTTTAATTAATGTGTTCGCCTCAGTATGGCGGGCTGTAAGTCACACCGGAGAAGTATGGCATTACGCTACCGTCTACTTCTTTTTTATGGACTATCGAATAATACGAGGATTTTTGTGGAACAAATCGTTCGACACTCGTATTTTATCCGACACGTTCGACTAACGCCCACGCGATTGGGCCGCCGGTACCAGCGCTATGACCATCATTTTTATTTCGTTCTTTACGTACTTAGACCCCTGACGAACCGCCATACTGGTACAAATGACCCAGTAAAATGTGTCACTATCTCCCGGTCTAAAAAGCTAAGATACGCGAGCAGCCGTGATACCTTCATACTGGTACGCGTCAACGACACCTTCTCGTAACTCATGAGGCCCTGGTACTTGCTCCGCGCTAAATTCAATTTTTAGACAGTTGTTTTCTCGATTTCGGCCACCGTAGCCTATGGAGACTAACGAGCAACGCTAAGTGGTTTTCGTAGTCTATGGATGTTGCTATATTAAGGGTGTCACATGCGCGTTTCTGACTTATGAAGCCATTGTTTCTACTATCAAAAAAAAATAAAAATAAAATATTTATTTCCTTAAAAACTTTTCACAATATGACATAGGTAGAGACTTCCTATTAGGTAAAGAAATACCTGTATCAGGAAATCCCGCTCCTCTATAACAATTCGTCTAGTAATATCAGGCCTCCGTCACACGCTCAAGGCCACGCGCTATATGCCTACCGCTCGGCGTATCGTCGACGATACAACCGACAGAGGGCCGCCGAACGCCCGCCTCAGCGCTCGCACCGCATTGCACTGCGCGTTTCCCGCGCTTATGCTTCGAAATGCCGAAACCACGTAATTATTGTGCAGTAGATGGGTGAAAAAGTCAAAAAAACAAAGGAAAAAGCCTATAATAAAAATTCATCTTTTTTATGGCGGGCTAAAGGTCCCACCTGAAAGTTTAATAATTATATTGAAGGGTTAGAAAAAGTATTTTTAACCCATTCAGGGCCAGCGACTCAGCGTATGGGTCATGCTCAAACAGTTCCGCAGGACCAGTGACTCACATGTGAGTCTTGAATAAATTCTAATTTAAACTTAAACGAAACGTAATTTGATGTAATAACGTAAGTATCATATAAGCTAACAACCATTTCTATTCGGTATATTAGGTTAAAAAATTATAAACACGTATTTTTTAATGAAAAGAGGGTCTAGAATATTCAAGTTTGGTTTACTATCAGTGCAATATAGTAAATATACTAAAATTCTAGATACATATGTGATGCAAGCAAACAGAAAAATCCATATTTAATAAATACAAAAAATATATATATTTCAGGAGTTATTTACATGGCTCAAGGTATGGGTCACCGTGGCCTGGCGCTACTTGTAAAAACTACTAATGTTTCCGTAGCAGGCTAAAATAAACTTTATTGGCTGGTTTTAAAGCTTATTTCATGTTGAAGCTGTTTGATATTGTACCATTTTACAACCGATTACTGTTTGGATGATGGTAAGCCACATTTTGGAGGAACCAAACCGTAGTATAATAATATTTGGTTTTGTATGAGGGGTAAGGCAACTAGGATTTTCTCCCACTGTACTTTGGCAGATTAGAAAGTAAGTACTATAATACATTTTAAGTTCTCTATTGTTACTAATATAATGGCGTTTACCAAAACAAGGATAAATGACCGACCAGGTGTAAGCTTATCGGACACACTTGGACAATAAACTAGGAATGCATCCGAGCGGCGGCGGCGGTATTATCTTTCATGTGGTATTTGTCACAAGAGTTCAAGAAGTGATTCCCCCTATTAGAGATGTATTTTGGAGTAACATGGGAAATATTATTTAGTCACGATTTATTCGTGGGCGAATTTATACTCCTACTGTGCTGTTTAGTGATTTCGTATTTTGTGACCATGGCTATGGATTACCGGAATTTGAACCCGCCTAACCAAACTGCAATAAGTAATTAGTTTTTTTTTGATAGGCACAGAAAAACGGTGGTTAGTAAAAATGTTGCATAATGCTGTTCAACTGGCCGGCTTCATAAGCGGCGATTTATTTACCGTGCGCGCCAGGCTCGCGACCCATAAGCTGAGTCATACGTTTTAGCTAAAAACGGTTTGTATGGTGGCCCGGCGTATTGTGTACGCTCAGTGGTTCGTGGCCATGAATGGGTTAAATAACTTTGACGACGTAATAATTAATCGGCCTGGTAGCACCGTATTACAACTTTTAAAAACCGTTGATTGTCCGTTGCTTTGCTCCTGAATATTTATTAAAATTATTTACGCGATTTAGGATATTTTCAACTACTTATTAAATTTTAATAACAGAGAATTCCGAGAAGTGAAAAAATTATAAATCATTATATTAAAACTAAAACATATTTGATTCGCAACATTCGTTTTATTACAATAATCATCATAGGTAGGGTAGCTACAACCCTAGCGCATTCTTACGATGACGCGTTGGCACGTGACTCGAACGGCGGGCAACACAGTCTCGACTCTTTGTGCGCGTAATTATGGTACATTTCTTCTTGTCCTGAGCAGCAGGTATTATTATTAAGGTTCTGTAGGCTATTATAGCGTAGGTATTTTTGCTTTTGTTTGGGAATGAAGTATCTGTTACGTAGTAACTATTTATTAATCTGTGGTAATATAAGGTCTAATCTAAAGTAAACAAAGTGATATAGGTATATAATATTAACAATTTAAATTAATAAAAACTGAATTTACGCGTGTGTGTGTGTGTTTGTGTGTGTGTGTGTGTGTGTGTGTGTGTGTGTGTGTGTGTGTGTGTGTGTGTGTGTGTGTGTGTGTATGTATGTATGTGTGTGTGTGTGTGTGTGTGTGTGTGTGTGTGTGTGTATGTGTGTATGTGTGAATGAGTGAGTGAGTGTGTGTGTTAAGTGTATATTTATAGTAGAATTATTAATTTATGTTATGTAGGACGGTATAGGAGTGATTCTGTTTGCTCGTAATCGAGATTCTGCAGCCATTCAGTTACAGCCAATTTACATTTATAATATTGCATCGGGTAAATATTTATCTTATCATTCAGGTTGTTGTACATAAATGCTGATTGTGTTGAGAACTGACGTTTAGCGAACATAGATTTAGTTATTGGGAGAGGGGCAACTTTATGTTTCCTTCTTCGTGTTTGGGGTCTGATATTATAATCTAGAGTTTTGTGTAGTCTTAGAACAGCGTTCAAAACATATAACTTTCGCACTGTCATCTGACCACTCATGTTGTACTATACAACCTAAAATAAATAATTATTATCAGTTATGGTTTTGTTTCGTCCTCTTGATCGCGGCGAGCTGTGATTATACATTATAGTTGACTAAACTGTATCGAAATGAATATTATAGTTGAGTTGGGAGTCCATACATTAAAAATACCCAATTGCAGTTTGGTATAAGAAATCTTAATTCAAGAATTACAGTCGACGAGTAGAAAAAACGAATTACAATATCTGCGCTGGTGCCTCTTTTTAAGTAAGAAGACACTTGTGCCAAGAGAGCACCGCTCTTCCACGCGGTTAGTTTACAGTATCGTAGGAATAATAATATAAAGTAGTTACAAAACACGCATAGCTGACGTGGGGGAGAAGACCGCCAGGCTGAAGTGGGACGGGGCGGGTCACGTCTGCCGCATGCATCCGGACAGGTGGGCTAGTAGAGCCAACAAGTGGATGCCGCAAAAGAAGCGCGGACGTGGCAGGCCCAGACGGAGATGGCGGGACGACTTAGACGCCTTCATAAGTAACCGGCCGGAAAAAGCTCAACAACGGGGGTTGTGGAAATCAAGGGGAGAGGCCTTTGCCCAGCAGTGGGACACTATAACGGGCTAATAAAAAAAAATATACAAATTTTACCATTAACAAAAAAGACAATTCGAACTTTGACCGCCAAACTGATAGAAATAGTGTTGTTTTCTTTCGTTCGTAATTAAGTAGGTATGGGTATTTTGGAAGGGGTCCTTCGACTCCCTTCCGCAGTGAACGTGTTAAGAGAAAGCAATGAGAAAGAAATGGTTTACCTCGCAAACAGGTCTCTGGCAGCTTTCCTCGCTACGGTCTCCTGCCGACTTGCCGCGAGGCAAGATTTAGCGCGGACTATCGCTGCGCTGTCCTCCTCTATCACACCGCTGCGGATGCACCTGCGAAAGAGACAAATTATATAGTCAAATTAAACTACACTTATTACCAGGTCCCTTCCTCATCACCATAGCATATTCGTTAAACTCCCGCAGAGGTAAACGCTCAAATGTACTGGAACCTATGAAACCTTGTATTATGGTCGACAATGCGCTTGTGACGCTACTTGAATTGCAAGCGTCTATACTCTATATCAGCGGTCGGCAACCTTTTAGCAGCCAACGGCCACATAACAGTTAACGAAGTGGACGCGGGCCGCACTTTGTTAATATTTATGACTTTATCAGACATTGTCATTTGTCAATATTACATACTAAGTAGCCAGGAAGGCTCGCGGGCCGCTGGTTGCTGACCGCTGCTCTATATGGAGCATTCCATTCCATGAAATTGTCCACCGTTGTCCTGTACGAACGCGAATTTATTCAAGATTTGCAGGTATAAGAGTTTTCTTTTCTATGACAAATGGTCAAAAATATGCACAGAAAAATAATCGCCTGCTTTAAATGCCGAAAAAAAAAACGCAGGAAATAAAATGCGTCTGTACGTGACAGCCCGTGGAATGCTCCATATGCTGTGGTGGCCGCCGACCATCAGGCGGGTCGTCCAGTCAGCAGCAAAAGTTGCTAACGGGCGCGGTGTTCAAAATTACCTTGACACGCTCGTATTCTCTTAACAATAAAGTCGCGTCAAGATCATTTTGAACACCTGGCCCGCTTAGCAACTTCTGCTGCTGACTGTACCTACCCTTGTTTATTAACACGATCCTCTTTATAAAGATGTATTACAACAAAAAGAAGTAGTAGATCAGGATATTCAGGATTAAACTTGAAAGTAAATAAAACAACGAAAAATATCTTACACTTTAGCTCGAAGTTCATCGCGGACTTTTTCGAAATTAAGTTTCCACTCCTCGAAGTAAATTGAATTATTCATTTATAACATTAAAAAAAGATCATGAAAACTATTCGGTCTCTTAATACTGCGTTGCACTGTTTTAAGTTATATCTACTAACACTGGTACAATTCATACAGCATAGGATGTAATATACCACAGGTATCTTAAAAGATTTCTGTCCCTAAACGTTATAGTTGGGGAGCCGACGATGCTAAATGTGTACTTACTCGAGCGTCGTACAGACCCATTGGAATCGAAATATTAGATACTAAGAAGAAAAAAAAGTTATATAAAGATTTTTTTTCCAGCGAGCCGGAAATCGTCTACAATTTTTTTTTTTCGGGAGTTTGGTTTAGGGTTAAAAAATCGTTAAGCAGTCTGTGGGTTTGGTCGTTTTAGTCCACGTTAATGCTATATTTTTTCTATAACTTAATACACACACACACACACTACACACACACACACGCACACTACACTACACTTATTTGTAGGCATTTTCTTAATCTGACGAACACAAGTTTGACGCCTAATTTTTACATTGTAACCGTCAGATTAAGGAAATGCGTGCAAATAATTATCAGATTTAGTAATAGCACAATTATAGCGTTAATTTGGACTAATATGACCAAATCCACAATCTGCCTAACAACTTGTTGAACCCCTCACCAACCCCCCACCGACCAAGGGTTCAACATAGATGGCTAAAAGGGGTAAAGGTAGACTAAACGGGGTAGCAAGATATCACTCATATCTTAATCTGACGCGCTCGAGTAAACACAAAAATCCCCTCTTGGGCTCCCCTACTATTAAGAAAATTGGTAAAAAAGTGTCGAAACTACGTAGAAGTTTTAGTCGATACACAACCTTAACTTTCGTGAATAGGGGAGACTACTTTTATAGCCCTAGATGTGGGCTTAATAATAATTTCAGTATTGATGAGTTTAATGTCAGAATGATGAAGATTTGAAACAAATCTTGTTTGAATCGAGATTTTACTATTAAAAACTTGAAATATATACTTTAAAGCGACTGAACTAGAAATTAATAATACGAAGTCAACACGTCTACAGCGTAAAAGGAATAAGTATAAATAAACAAACTACTGCCTACGGGAATGTTTGTATGTTTGTGTTATTGTTCCGTTAACAACAACAAACTTACTTCATACTATTGTGGCTCAATCACACGGAATTTGTTTGCACATTGCTCGGTCATTTTGATATGGCATTTTGATATGACGTTGACATTTATATTTTTATAGGCAACCAGTATTGTTGGCAAGAGGTTTAAGTTACAGTTTGAAGATTATAGAGGTTTTTGTGTAAATACTCGGAGTAAATAACAATCTAAAATTGTAAATACATAAATTGACGTTATGATTCGGTCAAATTGTGTTTTTTGAAAAACTAATTATAGCCAGCCTTTTCCGAATGTAGTATGATACCTTATAGGGTATGGTGCTTTGCGCACACTAGCGTCCCTTCCCCTCCCCCTGACGCAACCTCCCCTTTTTGCATGAAATATGTCCCGGTTCACAGTTTTAAATTTTTTGAGGAAAGTACATTTTAGGAAAAAAGTGTCAATGAAAGAAATAATCCTTAATAAATTCTTAATAAAAAAGGTCATATTAATTTTTTTTATATGATGCACCATATTCATGTATTAGCTTCTCAAAATTCGAAATAACATAGTTTTTACTAGTTTACATTGGGTTGGGTAGGGTATAGTTAGGGTTCGAAACTGATTTATTATACACGGTGTAACACGAGGAAACCGAATAATTTTAACAGCGTATTCCTGATCATATTTAGAGACAAAAATGTCCTATAAACTTTTTTGAAATTCGCCTAGTTTCAGAGTTAATACCAATAAAAAAAAAACAAGTTTTTATTGTTACATAGTGCAAAACGCCTTTTTGATGGCGATGTTGCTACTATGGGATTTAGTCTAAATATCCTTATTGATAGATGTCAAAAAGTGACAAGTAACACTTTGCAAAAACTAAGTTTTACGAAAAAAAAAGTAAAAATCCATTTTAAGTGACAAGTTTACCAATAGCATTTACTTTTTATGTACAAATACATTAAAAAAATTAAAAAAAAAACCAAACAAATTTTTTTTTTGGCGAAATTGACTTAAACTCATATTACATCTTTTCCTTTTTTTGACCTCATGTATACATTTTAGTAAAAAAGTGTCAATGAAAGAAATAATCCCTTATTAAATTCTTAATGAAAAAGGTTATATTCATTTTATAACACTTATTAACTTATTATACAAGGTGTTCTCAAGAAATGCTAAAGATTTTATTTCTGAGGTCAAATTGGTCAAAAGAAGGAAAAAATGTAATATGAGTTTAGGTCAATTTCGCCAAAAAAAATTTTTTTTGTTTGTTTTTTTTTTCAATTGTTTGAATATATTTGTACATAAAAAGTAAATGTTATTGGTAAACTTGTCAGTTAAAATGGATTTTAACTATTTTTTTCGTAAAACTTAGTTTTTGCAAAGTGTTACTTGTCACTTTTTGACATCTATCAATAAGGATATTTAGACTACGTCCCATAGTAGCAACATCGCCATCAAAAAGGCGTTTTGCACTATGTAACAATAAAAACTTGTTTTTTTTTTAATTGGTATTAACTCTGAAACTAGCCGAATTTCAAAAAAGTTTATAGGACATTTTTGTCTCTAAATATGATCAGGAATAAGCTGTTAAAATTATTCGGTTTCCTCGTGTTACACCGTGTATAATAAATGAGTTTCGAATCCTAAGTAAAAACTATGTTATTTCGAATTTTAACAAGCTACCCATACAACCATTTCCAGTCGCCGTTACGACGCGGTGTTGACACATCTTGTGTCGACACCGTCTGTTTCGGTCACAATTCCAGTCGCAGAGTCGTCGCCGTGTCGACACAGTTACCAGAAATGGGGAAGGGTCGACACATGACACAAAGTGACATAAAGTGTGGTCGCCGTGTGCACACATTGTTTCGGGTTTGCGACTACTTTATGCCAAAATCATTCGTTCATTCGTTCATTTTGTTCCTGTCAAATGGAAACTGTCAGATGGAAAAATACTTAAATAAAAATAAGTGACATTAATACGCCATCTCTAAAACGGATTACAAGACGTAATTATATATTGTTTGCATTTATATTACAATATGACTTAAATTATTATGGGGAATTAAACTGCTCGAGTGATTTGATAAACTAAGTGTAATATAATCAACGCGCCACCACATTGTTTTAGTTTAGCCGGAAATGAAATTGTTTACTTCTCAGTGCCTGTGTTCATAACTATATTATTTGAAGCATTTTTAGTACTTCGATGCGTATACTATACTTAAATAACAGAAATAACGCTTTACATACTACGAAACTTGTTAATTATGATGTATAGATATGGTTCAAGGCTGAGAAATATTGCAGTCACAAAGTAGTTGCAATGTTTCGACTTTGTGTCGACTCTGTGTTGACACATGACACGCGCTGTCAAAAGTAATAACAAAGTTACTGGTATGTTACTGGATTTGCAAAATGGCTCCTTGTGTTGATTTGTTTTCAGATATTCTCAAAGTGTAAAAATGCCGTGGCCAGAGATGGGCATTAATCGATTAACTGTTTATTCGACTAATTAATGGAATAAAGTATGTGAACGTATACATTTTATTTTGACGAAACCTGAGGTGGATGAGCTATCTGTATGATGACGAAGCCTGCGCTGTGGATCTGAAGGTACCTATGCTGTTATTATTATGTTTTTCTTTTTTGGGTCAATAAATTATTATTTTTTATAAAAAAAGTTAATTCTCAAATTTTAATCGCGATTAGTTTAGTCGACCTAACATAGATTGAAATGAAAAATTAATCTGAATATTAATCGAATAAATTATCGATTAAATCTCGATTGAAAGTTGACAGGGGGCCATTTTTGTACGTAAAAATAATAGAAATGTCTTGCATGCAGATGGTAGCAAAACACTTTGTCATAAAAGTCGAGATGGGTGTCGATATATAGGTTTTAGGGAGTGCCGATTTCGAAAATAATGACCATTTTGGAATCCGAAATGGCGGCCATGCACTGTGTCATAAAAGTCGTCATGGATGTCGTTTTATACGTTTTAGGGGGCCCCAATTTTGAAAATGATGACCATTTTGGAATCCAAAATGGCGGCCATGCACTATGCCATAAAAGTCGTCATGGGTGTCGTTTTATAGGTTTTAGGGGGCGCAGATTTCGAAAATGATAACCATTTTGGATTCCAAGATGGCGGCCATGCACTATGTCATAAAAGTCGTCATGGATGTCGTTTTATAGGTTTTAGGGGGCCCCGATTTAGAAAATGATGACCATTTTGAAATCCAAAATGGCGGCCATGCACTATGTCATAAAAGTCGTCATGGGTGTCGTTTTATAGGTTTTGGGGGGCGCAGATTTAGAAAATGATAACCATTTTGGATTCCAAAATGGCGGCCATGCACTATGTCATAAAAGTCGTCATGGGTGTCGTTTTATAGGTTTTAGGGGGCGCAGATTTCGAAAATGATGACCATTTTGGATTCCAAGATGGCGGCCATGCACTATGTCATAAAAGTCGTCATGTATGTCGTTTTATATGTTTTAGGGGGCCCCGCTTTCGAAAATGATGACCATTTTGGAATCCAAAATGGCGGCCATGCACTATGTCATAAAAGTCGTCATGGGTGTCGTTTTATAGGTTTTGGGGGGCGCAGATTTCGAAAATGATGACTATTTTGGATTCCAAGATGGCGGCCATGCACTATGTCATAAAAGTCGTCATGGATGTCGTTTTATAGGTTTTAGGGGGCGCAGATTTCGAAAATGATGACTATTTTGGATTCCACTTTTATGACAAAATACGTAGCCGCCATCTTGGATTATAAAATGATCATCGTTTTCGAATTCTGCACTCCCTAAAACCTATAAATCGACATCCGTGACGACGCAAGTTATCTTTATTTTCAGATCTAACAAATTGCTACAGAATACAAAGGACAAAAAAGAAGCGAGGAGGTAATGAAACAAGCAAAAATACAGATGATTCCTCGACGCAATTGGGTGATTCTTAAATGGGACCTTCAAAGCCCCCTCTCTCCCCCCCGCTCAAGGGCTACGGCCGGGGACTTTTGATATGTTCACCTCCTAACTTGTCAAACCGAGTTACGGAGTCAAAAATTGTGTTCCGAGCATTTCCCTCTACAACTTTTAGAGCATTCGTTGCCTGACCTAAGTAGCTTACTGAATTTCTTTAAAAACTTTTCTGTAAAAGGTTGACGGGTGTTGGGTGTTTATATGGTTTCGGTCGATTATTATCATTTGCATTGCCCATGATGACTTACTAGAATTACGAGCACACGAGACACTAATAGTAGTTTGACAAACCTTGGTTTTCAAGAGGTATTTTATATTGACATTTGCTGTCACAAATTTGCTGTCAGATTTAGTCGCAAACCGCACGCAAAGTGCACACAAATGTGTCGACACCTTGTTACGGAAAAGTGTAGACACGGCGACGACACTTTGTTTCGAAACAATTCTAGACACATTGTGTGGACTCTGTTACGACACATCTGACATTTAGTTACCACTTTGTGATTCTGCGACTGGAATGGTTATATGGGTAATGCATCATATAAAAAAAATGAATAAGTATGACCTTTTTTATTAAGAATTTATTAAGGATTATTTCATTCATTGACACTTTTTTCCTAAAATGTATACTTTCCTCAAAAAATGTAAAAAACTGTGAACCGGGACATATTCCATGCAAAAAGGGGGGGTTGCGTCAGGGGGAGGGGAAGCGCTAGTGTGCGTAAAGCACCATACCCTAAGGTATCATACTACATTCATAAAAGGCTGGCTATAATTAGTTTGTCTTCCCCATACATTAGAACACAACTTAACCGAATCATTAGATGTCGACTACGAAATAACTAGCGTTTTGGTAAGAAAACTGATGTATGGAGTTACCATTCTTTTTTTACTTATATTACTCTATGACACCAATGGCGGTTGATTAAGTCGTCGTAAGAACTCTCATAAGTATTATGTATACCAATGATGTTGGCGTATGCCTGACTCTCATGAGCGTGTTCTTAAATTATATTACCTATACAGACCTATACGGATATTTTTGAAGTGAAAACTTCTTTAGCGGCGCTGAGCACTTTTAGTGATGGGGAAAAAATGTTATACTCGCGAGAGCGTAAGACGTGACGTCACGTGTGACGGACACTGTTACAATGTCATTGCGTTTTTCTTTTTTGATTTAAATGCCATCTAGTGAGTTTCCCTCAAACTGGTACTAATATAACTCTAGTACTCACAGTGATGTGCTTAGGGGTTTCAAGTAATGCGACGAAATAACGCTAGATGGCGTTAACCTCAATTATACATAGTGCTGCAACCATTTTGCACTAGATGGCGCTGTTATTAATATTTTGAGTTCATTGAGTTTTCACTTCTGCCGGCACTCCCGGAGTGCAACCCGTTTTTTTTTCAATCGATTAGTTATTGGAAATTTTCAAAATGGCGCATTTAGATTCATATTTAGTTTACCTGCGCAACATCCTCCTGGCCTCAGGGTGAGCTTGCTCCGTGGCACAAATAAGCCATTCTAAGGCCTGCTTGAAATTTGACACCTTATCAGCTTCAAGCTCTGAAACAAAAGTTTCCGTATCAACTGAAATATGCCACTCCAGGATTTCATAATGAGAGATTTGTCTGCTCTATCTCAGAATTAATAATATTACTAAGAAAAGAGAATCGGAAGAGATCCCTGTTTAGCGATAA
Source organism: Cydia splendana (assembly GCF_910591565.1). Classification (NCBI taxonomy): domain Eukaryota; kingdom Metazoa; phylum Arthropoda; class Insecta; order Lepidoptera; family Tortricidae; genus Cydia; species Cydia splendana. Next base: position 12,663,135 of record NC_085980.1, on the reverse strand, counting down.
GTCCGCCTGTTGTTACCTACATATTTGTACCTGTTCATACTTTTGTACAGAAATGGTACAGTATTTCTGTACAAAATTTGTAGTGTGCAATAAAGCATTTTATTATTATTACTAGGTACAGAAGGTTCACTCTCTAACAAAACGCGTCTATTACTACATATATGACCGCAAGGTGGCGCAGGTGGCGCAAGCGCGAGCAGGTGCCCGTTCCTAAGGACCCGGACACACCTAGCGTCTTTCGAGCGTCGTCGTCTAGTAAACGCCCGCGTAGCGTTCACGTTGCGGCGCCGCGACGCCAGTGGCGGCTCCGAACGTCAGCGTCTCGTTAACGCCCGCGCAGCGTCGACGCGGCGTCAATGGCGTTTGTCGAATGTCGGCGTCTTGTCAGCGCTCGCACGGCACTGCGATGGATAGAGCGTAACGCAATCCACCACATTTCAACAGCCTCAGTTGAAACATTAGCGCAAAAGAGAATAGACCTTACGTTCTGAATTCGGTCCATGTGAAAATGGATTATAACGAAGAATGTTAATGTTACTATTGAAAAGGAAATTAAGTAAAAAGAAATAATTCATTGTCGATATTGGGAAGATCCTCTATGGAGTAATCGAATTCGTGAAAGTGACTATTTCGTGTTGTATTGTAAAATTATAAAAAAAATTATGACCACTAATGAATACTTAAGAATATCAAGAACATCATTTAAGGAACTTTTACAATTAATTCAAAACGATATAAGGCATCATGAAAACTTCATACCCATTTTATAAGTAAAAATATAAAATTGTACAACCCAAACATAAATTATAGTATTTAATTTTATCAATTTATTTTTAGGCTACATTAAGACATAATCGAAATTAAACTGTTGTGAGACATACTAACATTAAAAATCACTCGTGCGACATGTTTCGGAGAGCCTAGGTCTTTCATACACATAACATGTCGCGCGAGTGACTTAATACAAGTGAGTCTAAACCGTAAAATTATTCAACATTAAGACATACCACATTTTTCCTCCAACAATTGTTTAGCGAGAACTACTTGTGACTCAGCACAGCCGTCCTCCGCCAGCTGGTTCCGGAGCCTTCTGAGGGACCCTTGTGGACCATCTGAAACAAATTAAATAGCAAAAAGTACTCATTTCTTTATACAAAATATAAACTTCTTGTAGAGCAAAAACCGGACAAGTGCGAGTCGGACTCGCCCACCGAGGGTTCCATACTTTTTAGTATTTGTTGTTACAGCGGCAACAGAAATACATTATCTGTGAAAATTACAACTGCCTAGCTATCACGGTTCATGAGATACAGCCTGGTGACAGACGGACGGACGGACGGACAGCGGAGTCTTAGTAAGAGGGTCCCATTTTTACCCTTTGGGTACAGAACCCTAAAAAATCATCTCTGTAATCCCAACCTATATTCTGGCAAACTAATATTGTTTGGCCAGGGAATGTCTCATTTCAAACATAGATAGAGAAAATTATACTGTCTTTGTCTTACAGCTAGTATTATTATATAATTCATATATATTTATATTCTCTAGATTTCAGCTTTAGTCATTTAGGTTTAATCAAAACAAATAAATGTATCAATGTATTTTTTTTTAATTGTTGAATGTATTTAGTGCACAGTAATTTAATTTTAGATTAAGGAAGGTTATAATTACAGTCAATGCAGAATAATCTAGACCTAACACCTCCATACAAGGTCACTATTATGCTCAATAAATATTTTGGAAATTAGTCATAAAAAAATGCCGCTTACATTAGAGATTGCAATAAACCAGGGCTGTGTTGCGTTTCATAAGAATCAAAACAAGTTGTTTATTAAACTGATCGAATAAAAATGTGTCAGTAAAATTGAAACATTTTCTACTTACCATGAATATTCCAACGTTTTCGACCCGGTGGCATTACTGAACACTAAATATTATATTTTCCGTCCCGTAAATAGTAAAAATATTCATTAAAGTAAGTTTACAAATATAAATACTTTTAATTTATCAACAAAATATTCCGATGTATCGGATGTTATGATTCCGTCACACGAATTCGCTCGCCAATTTTTATTTTGAATGTCAAAATCAGACATCCGATGGACATCCGCGACCGACGTTCAATTTTTGCATTTTGCAAACATTTTGTTTGAAACTTTTGAGCTACTTTAAGATCGAAGTGAATTATTTGAAATGTACTTATTAACAAACACGTACATTAAAATGACTGAGCTTATTAGGTGAAAGATGTTTCACTCCTACGCGATACGCCTACGCATATCAAAATAGACCTGAAGGAGTGTTCTGAGAATTAATTATTATTAGAAACTCCCTAAAATACAAAAATATCTCCACATTCGGCATCCTGTGTGGGATTGTCAAGTTGTTTATTTCTGTTTTTAGTTTTTAGGCATTTCGTTACTTTTAGTTTGACATTGTAAACAATAAAGAAACGAAACGCTAGTCGCCTGGGAACACCCTCGCACAATATTAAAGTACGTTGTATGAGATTAATGCAGGTACAGCAACATGACGCAACTATACTTGTATTTTTAAGTTTAGATAACTATCACAGTAAAAAAAATGCAATGACTAATTTAAGTATTATTATATTTCGTCTCTAGTTTCTGTAATCTGATCTAAAAACCAAAAGCTAATGGGATAGGACGGTTAAACAAGGTTTTCATTCCGTTATGTTGGTTATATGAACTGTACATCTTATTTGTTTTTTTCTGACTACGAAGATCATACGAAGATCAATAACTTCAGTCAAATGTCAATGTCATTCCTGCATTCCACTCATTCCTGCAGTACTGTCAAATAAAGCATTGTGATGAAAGTGAGGCACTTGGTGGTCTCGGTTTTTGTATAACGAATATGTGTGTGAATATTGTGAAATAAAAGAAGATATTGAACTAAAACCTATACACTTAATTTATTGTCATCAAAATGTTGACTCCACGGTTCAAATTAACGCAGGATGACAACCACGTGTATATCACCGTGCATGCACCATATACAAACATTGGAGACACGGAAATCGACGTAGATGGTGAGAATTTTCTATTCGTATCCAGCCCTTACTTCTTGCGCCTCCGTCTCCCTGGCAGGATCGTCGAAAATGACCATTCTAAAGGTTCGTACACATGCGATTCGGGAGATTTTCTCCTAACGTTTGACAAAGAAAATCCTGGTGAAAATTTCGAGAATTTAGACATGATTACTAGTCTACTCGCTCCTAGAGACATTCCTGATCTTAATCCTGATTTGGTGGAAGTTCTTGAGGAGGATGGCATCACAATTGATGATAGTGTTGATAATGATAATGGCAACAATTACTCATATGGTTTTGCGGATAAAATAACCAATGAATTTCATGAAATTGGTAGTGAGTTTCCTCAAATATTTGAGCTAAAAAACCCTGAAACTGTGCCTAAAGATGAACGAAATGGTTTAAGAGTAGAATATGAAGATAGTAAATTTTCGTCAGACCATTATTTGGCAGATTTGTTTGATGAAGAACTGATTGCTCCGTATTTAACAGGGAAATTGTATTGGAATAATTCAGATTTTGATAAAGATGCTGACTTCAATGAAGAAGAAGTAGCTATTCTAAAGGAATTGCCGAATAAACACTATCTGTTTAATAAAATCGAGCACAGGCAGGTTTTGCTTGGATTAGTTGATATTTTGTATGGTTATTGTTACGACAAAAGGACAACTATGAATGACAGTAACGTTGAGTCAAGCTGGACTATAAATAAGCTATCATCAACGTTAAGCTGGTTTTGCTCATTTAACGACATGAAGCAAGTGTTAATAGCTTGCTACAGAAGGGCACTCATATTCCCAATTTTCAGAAACTTTGAACTTTGCAATAAAGTTAAAAACGATCTTGCGTCACTGTTCCGAAAGGGTAAGAAATTTATTATCAAATGTTTGATTGAAATTCACCAAATGTTTAACAATAGTAATGATGCCCGTTATATATTGAACCAACTATATATTAAAGATTATTTGGTGTTTCTACAAAAATGCAGGAGTGAGGAATTTACAGAGTTATTTAATAACATAGCTAATATTGAAATCATGAAACGTGACTTAGACCTGGAGCTTGAAGAGTTAGAGGCCGCAGCACACATGGTCCAGCAAGATGAAATAGACGTATTGGAGAATGAGATGGCAATACACATGGCTTCTATGTCATTACTAGGCTTGAACAAAAACAATGAAAATTACGATGATGAAAGTGACGACGACAGTGATTCATCATCATCGTCATCTGATTCTAGCAGCAGTGACTCCTCCGAGGATCCATCAGACCTGGACTCTGATGATGATCCGTCCTGACTCTACTTTGACTCCTAGGAGTTATCCGGCCAAGGCCTTTAAGGTCTTGCCGTAAAAGACTGAATAGATAAGATACAGTGAAGGGTATACGGAATGTAGACAGGACAATGGAAATAGAGAGAAACTTAATCTGTGTTTCAAAGTTGTTCAGACATTTATGATTGCCATAGTGAATATTTTACATAGTTGTTGAAATCACAAATGAATGTGAAATGCCAATTGAAATGTGTTAATGAATGTTTCAGTGCTATAGTAAGACAATATTTTTTTTAAGCAATTCATATATTTACCAAAAGCTGATATGAGCCTAAAATTTGTATCTGCCTAATGACTCATACAAAACTATTACTTTTGAACTAACATTATAATAATATTGTAACATTTCTTAGTTTATATTTATTTCATAAAACAAAACGGCAGTTTCAATGCAGAGAGGCATTCTCTACCAGTCAATGTTAGTGGGATTGGTGCCCTACATTTTTATGCAAAATTTGAAAATATCTTTTGATGTAAAACATCAGCTAAATAATTAGTTCATTTTCTTCTAATATAGTAAGTTTAAAATAGTCTATATATACTGATATCTAAATTTAAAATTAATGATATATGTACTGTTATATGCCATATTTTTCAAATATTTTACTTTTATGCACAAATACCTACTTGTGAATTTGATATGTATGTCCAATTTAGATTTAAATATAATATACACTATTTACATAATTATTATGTATAAATAATAATACATACTTACGCAATTGTAGAAACCAATGAATCTATTCTGTAAATTTACTAAATATAACTATGTGATGTTATTTGTAGCATAATCGAATGTACTATGGAAAATAAATATTAAGATCGAAAAAAACATTTTTTATTGAACCATCTTTGAACAATGCATGGCATGGCACACTCCAGTTACCAACACATCATGCTAATAAGGACCTTTACTTAATTTTTTTTTAGGAATAAATGAATAGACCAAGATAAATAAATCTTAGGTAGTTGATTTAGTTGCTAGAAGCGACACACGCGGTTATCCCGCCGCTGGTGTACGAGCGAGAAAGCGGTAAGCGACGTATATGGCGATGTCCCGCTCCCACACCGGTACAGCATGCGGATCTAATGTGACGCCTTAGAGACCCACCGTCTTTTGAGTGTCGGCGTATAGTCAGCGCTAAGAAAAATGGTGTCGTGTCGCTGCACATCTGCGACAACGTTGCGGGGTCTCTATTATATTGTTTGCCAAATAGTTTTAAGTCATAATATATTGTTTGTCCGAATTTTCGTTAGTCATAATTGGTTTTTCTCAGAAACGCGTAACTTTTCAGGATTGCCATAAAACAAACCTAACCTAACCTATCTATAGAATAACCTTACGAAAATCCGGTTTCAGTTTTATGACTAACGATAATATGACAAACAATACATTATGACTTAAAACTTTATGGGAAACAAAGGGACCCCAACGTTGCGCCGAGCAGCAGCCAGAGTTGATTAGACGCCGACGCTCAGAAGACGCTAGCGTGGGATCTCTCTTTGACTTGTAGGGTTGTAGGGGGCCACCCCACACTAGCGTCTCCCGAGCGACGGCGTCTAGTCAAATCTACTCTACGCAACGTTGGCGCAACTCGACATCATTTTCAATACCGCTGACTAGCCGCCAACGCTCAAAAGACGTTAGTGTAACGTGGCCCTAAAACATTAATAAAACTAAATGGGATTGCAATAATAGATAACTAGTACATAAGTTTCTTATACAATGAATTCACGTATTTATAAAACATGTGTCTCCGTAAGGGTTCGGATTATAACCAAAGTCGATGGTGCCACTGCGTATGATCTCCTTGTAGACCAGAGCGGACTTCCTCGCGGTCCGCTTTCTGCTTGGGTCAATGAAGTCGACTTGGTATAGTCCGAATCTGTACCTGAAAATATTGAGCAAGGATAACTATTCTACGTTATAATATTCAAACTGAATCTGAAAAGTCCAGACTCTAGGTTTGCCAAAAAGCAACGGAACGCAGCATACTGGTGTTTCTAACACGTGGGCAGGGCACGTGTGCCGAATGCACCCGGAGCGCTGGACCAAACTAGCTACAGACGGAGATGGCGGGACGACCTTGACACATTTTGTAAAGAGTGGCGGGAGTGTGCATCGGATAGGACCGAATGGCGGGAAAGAGGGAAGGTCTTTGCCCAGCAGTGGGACACTCCTATAGGCTAATAAAAAAAAATCTACGTAATGCCCGTTGCACACGAGGGCAGAGGAGTGGGGCAGAACAGTAGGCAGCACAGTACTGCTACAATCTGAACGCACACGCTGAGACAGCAGCAGCAGTACTGTTGTAGCAGTACTGTGCTGCCTACCATTCTGCCCCACTGCTCTGCCCTCGTGTGCAACGGGCATTAGAATGGGTCGGACTAGCTTGTATGCTGCATAGCTCAACAATCAATAACCCTTTGAACGCTATGCTTTTGTTAGTTTAACGCGCCATTGTAAACCTTTCATTGCATGGATGTTTATATTACAAGGTAATCACTAATCATGATCGTAGTCCTTGTCGACGTTTTTGTTTATAAACTGACCGGCGACTTCGAACGCCTTAGCGCTGTCTAGGAACCAACTGCGCAACTTGGTAAGGGTGCTTACTGGGCATTGCGGCCTAAATAAGCACATGCACACTATGGGGAAACGTGACATGGGGCGGTGCAGACTCTGTATGGAGGTAGAGGAGACGCCCTTGCACATCCTCATCGTGAACCATGTCGGAATGATGTTGGGCTGTAACCGTACCTACCCGTCAGTTGTCGTCTTTGCTGGTCAAAGGTAACATGGTTAGACTTACTTTTGTAGTCCACTCGCCCATTCCAAACCGTCAACCAACGACCAAAAGAAGTACCCTTGACAGTTAGACCCATTAGCCTTCGCGTCCAACACCGCTTTCAAATACGCCCTCAAATAATGAGCTTTCTTCTCGTCGTTGAGATCTTCAGCAGGCGTCGTGGGGAACCCGTTTTCAGTGATGTAGACCACGGGATTGTGATACGTGTCTTTTAGATACATTAGTAAGGAGTAGAGGCCTGGTGCATATTCCTGTAATGGGTAACGTTTTAATTATATGGGGTTTTTTTAGACCAGATAAATTTAACAATTCTTTTTTCTTATACCTAGGTACCTATGTATTGGGGATGGGGTGGGAGGAGGCTACCCAAGCTGCCCAGGACTGGAGTCAGTGGAAGAAAAAGATTCGAGTCCTACACCCCAGCAGGGGGTAACAGGATGGAAAGAAGAAGTATTTACCTACTCTATTTTATGTTTGTGATATAGAGCTCTCCCTTGTTAGACACCGTACAAAACTTTGTTCACGGTGCTCTTATTTTTTTAGTGGTTTGGGTTTATGTAGTGTAGTTCCGTCATTTTCGTTTGCCATATGAAGGAAAGAAGTGCAATATGAATAAATAAATAAATAAATAAATACTAGTGGCTCTGTGAGCTGTAGACCTCGCGAGCAGAGCTTTAAATAACATGGTACTAAGAGCTTTAAATATAGTAAATTAAAAAAAAAACAATACGAAATGTATGTGTAAAAAAATACAAAAAGTTATAATAATATCCCAGCATACAATTACTGGGGATCGAACCCAGACCCTCTGTGTAAACAGAAAAAGCGAACGTTTACAAACTGAGCCAAATAGTTCTTAGATGGGTTGACGAAATTTAGCTACTCCTTCTCAAATTAAAATTAGTTAAAATTAAATATCTCCATACCTTCGAAACCAGCGAAATAATTTTTCTGAATTTTTGGCCATTTAATTTATAATATAAACATATCTCAAAAAGAAAACACTCGTATGGTACCGATACCACTATTTGTTTAGGCGCGAGCTATCACAACTCCGCCATTTAAAAAAAAATCAAAAAACCGGACGGACAAAAAAAAATTATTTAGACATAGAATCCAGTCACAAAATTTCACGAGATTCGGTTAAGAATTACGACCTGTAGAGGAGAACATCCGGACATACAAAAGCAAAATGCTCCAGTCGAAACGTAGACCTTCGCTACGCTCCGGTCAATTATAGGGACATTCTTACACAAATTGACTAAGTCCCACGGTAAGCTCAAGAAGGCTTGTGTTGTGGGTACTCAGACAACGATATATCTTATACAAATACTTAAATACATAGAAAACATCCATGACTCGGGAACAAATATCTGTGTTCATCACACAAATAAATGCCCTTACCGGGATTCGAACCCAGGACCATCGGCTTCACAGGCAGGGTCACTACCCACTAGGCCAGACCGGTCGTCAAACCGACCGACCGGTCGGCTGTGATGAATGTTTGGGCAAATCCCAAACTCAGTGGATGCTGATAGTTCTTTAAGTGACCGCTAGGGGTAGGTATATAACTTACAATTGTCCATACAAAACGTTTACGCTGTCGTTAGCAAGTACGGTATTAGTCAATTAATGTAAGCGTAAAAACCAAGAAATTAACTAAATTGTAACGACGAATTTAGCATGGTGTAGAGAAGATCCTTTTCAATAATTTGAAACTAATGCTGATTGCAAGAATTGTGAAAAGTACTGCTTACCCTCATACGCGTAAAGGCACTTTGCGGCCACGATGGATCTTGAAAAGTACCCAATCCCGTGTCATCAAGAAACGAGGGTGTCTCATACATCCCTCTCACTGACGCATTTCTGTAAACGTATAAACTGTAGTAATGATTGATACCGACGAAGTCAGCTGTTCCATTAATGTAGGCCTTCTCTTTGGCTGTGAGGGCTTGGAGGCGAGATGTGGTATAGCATTGCCGTCTGCTTGCAGCGGCTATGCGGTTGACCAGTCTTTCAGGGTAATCGCCTTTGAATATCGGGTCCATATATTGTCCGACCTGCAAGGAGGAACTTGGTAAGATTTTTACATTATTGAATTTGAATTAACCTTTTGACTGTCAAGGACGTCTATACACGCGCATGGAAAGCCCTGACATCAGCGCCATGTGTGATGTATCATATGCATGTCAAGAGGTACCTATAACGGACAAATAACTCAGAAAATAGTTACGGTAATTTTATTATTGCTATATTCCTACCTTATTTAATTATTTTAAATGCATGGAATTATCGCTTGCTAAGCATCTGTAACATTTATTTAGGTAGATACTTACGTTAAAAGCCAAATAGTCTTTAACGGCCTCCAAGTCATCCTTTGAATCGCTGGCCGCTATAGGCCACTCCGCATCCAAGGACAACCCCACTTTTCCCCCTTGAATTTTCCTGAATTCAATATCATAAATGTGATATGCTTTAGCATGAGCTAGAAGCAAATTCCTTCCACATTCATAAAACCCTACTCCTGGGGATTTCTTCAACGGAGGATGAATACCATATTCGTAGATAAAAGAGCAGTGTATAGATGGCTCGTTCACTGTGATCCAATTCTTGACTTTGTCCCCAAAAGCATTAAAAACTATTCTAGCGTATTCGCCGAATCTATCTGTAGTAGTTTCATTTAACCAGCCTCCATTATTGCTGAAAGTTATTGGCAAATCCCAATGATACAAGGTCACTAAAGGCAGTATATTATTAGCTAGCAGTAAATCGATAAGTCTACTATAATAGGCTATGCCATGAGGGTTTATAAAGTTAGTAGTGCCGTCAGGGAGAATTCTAGTCCATGATATTGAGAATCTGTATGCTTTTGCACCTAATTCTTTCAATATTTCCACGTCCCGTTCGTAAAGGTGATAAGAATCGGCTGCGATATCGCCATTGGTGATATCTTGTACTATATCTGGTTGCTTGTGAAGGTAGTGGTCCCAAACTGACTCGCCTTTTCCTGTAGACACAGAAAAAGATTGCTGGTGCGGTACAGTAGGTACAACTGTCACAAGACAAGATAAGTAATACCTATCTTATAACGAGTATGTGAGACGCTAGACGTGCTGGTGTTATTCTTTACGAGAACTTTAAAGAAGGATTGTTAAAACAAAGGAGCAAATGACTTCCTCTGGATTCCTTTTTTCATAGTTCTACAAATAAATAACCAAGAAAGTACCTACCATCGGCATTCCAGCCTCCTTCGATCTGATAAGCAGATGTTGCAGCCCCAAGTAAGAAGTTCTCAGGAATCTTGTTCACGCCGACGTTGCTGTTGACTTGCGTAATGGCGCTGCAATAATAGGAAAAAAACTGACCACAAGTTACTTATTGTTCCAGGATAATTAATTACGTACCATACTGAAATTAAATTTTTAGTGTAAGTTATCGATCGATCGATATCGAAAAAAATCGACCCTGACCTCATTTTGTGCTGTACCTACCTCTATTGAAATTTGGGACATTTGTTACACCTTTCTTATTTTTTATGGGAACAGAAAAGTAAAATTTCAGTACGTATTGATGGCGAATTTATGACTGATAACTTGATCATTTTTGAAGCTCCTAAATAGACTAAAAATTTTGCATTTTTTGGGCTTAGCATTTAAATAAAGATGTACTTACCATAGTGTTAAAACAAGTGGCACCAACATCATAGATATACTTTCACTCACAAGAGTATTATTGAGCCCTAATTTATTTACAAATTCACACATGTATCCGCACACATTTGGTTCCATCAACCAACTGTTTAATAAATTATCCATATCTCATTATCTGAAGAGAATACACAAATTGACGTAGGTAATTAACAAAAGGTTTCTAAATAGGCGTATCTGTAATGAGTTTAAAATGATGTATGCATTTAATTAAGTAGTTTGATTTATCTATACATTAACTTTTAAAATTGGTACTAAAATAGGTTTAACACTTTGCAAGATACAAGCCCCAATAATAAAAAATATTAAATAGGTACATAATTATTATTCTTTAAACTGTCAATGTATGTTTTATATTTCATTAAAGACCATTTAAAATCGAAGTTTAGAAGTAGATAAGTTAATAAACAAGACCAAGTGCGGGTAGTTTGAAAAACTCACGGAGCTAGAAAATCTTGATGTCAAATTTAGATTGCATGTGGAATAAAATCCTGAAACCATCGTCACGATTGAAATAACAATGTTTTTTTTAAATTTCAATTGCTTCCCGCACTTTTCTACGCGGCAATCGGTATAGAAATTTATTTTAACACATTCGACACCGCGTACCCGACTCTCGGGCACTCGTAAACTTTACTCAGATGCCGGCATACCCGCTAGTCGAGCAAGAGCTATAAACCTACACGCGACGCCGAAGTGCCCGACAGGCGGGCAAGCATTGCATCTTCACTACCTCAGGGCTGCCACTGCCACTAACAGAAAAAATTGTAAGTCTTCTGATTATTATGTGGTCGAAAAGTTGGTACAGCTGATTATTATATTTTATTACTTCACTTTGTATTTTTATTTACTTTACCTAATGCGATTACAAAATAAAAATTCTTATTAGTTGGTTACGTGAAATTGCATACACGGGTATGTATCAATAGGAGTTAGACTTTTCGTAAATCGTACAACCTAATTTGTGTTTACGAATATTTAGTAAGTATAGGTATTCATGAGTACTCATAGGATGATTTTTGTGAAACAAAATTCGGAGAAAAATAAACCAAGAAATTCAACTAAGTACCTAACAACATTCTAACTTCTAAGCGGCAGTTCTCAGAAAAAGACAATATGTCAGTCATCATAAAACAGCACTGCACTGCAACTGCGTAGAAGCAAAACGTAACAAGTAGCTTTGAATAGTTACGATAATTAGTACGTTCGTACACATACAATAAAGTCGCAATTTCTTTGACAAAAGAATGTAGTTACTGTGATCATACACTTAACCCTGGAGATGTTGTTTACCATCCCTTATCTATTTGAAGTTTGCGACCCGGGTTTTTTTTCAACCCGGTCTCGGTGTAAAATTGCAATCGGAGCCATTCCGTAATGGTTTGTGATGTGCAATATTAATTAATGTTGATGATTTGGCTTTGTGTGATTTTATTCATTTCCTACTGCCCCACTGAATGCATTGTGATAATTGATAAAACGGGGAGCCTAAACAGATGAGACAGCAGATTTAATTTTATCCACGTACTTATACGAAAGTTACTTGGCACAGCCCTGAGCGTCCGCCGCTTGCCCGACTAGCGGGTTCGCGGCGTGCGGCATTGAGTTGCACGTCGTTGCCCGACTAGCGAGTACTGTCGGTTTCTGGGGTATTGTTTGAAATTTTGCCTGGTTGCGAAAGTGTTAAAGGTACTCTAAAACACACACTGCGATAATTTCTGCTGTTTATTATCTATTAGGTACTTTTATTAGGTATTAGGTCTCGAGTAGAATATCAGCCCGCTAACAGATCTAAACGAACATACGGACGGAAGGTTTATCCGTTTCCGTAATTCGTTTGTCACTCTTAGAATAAGAGACCCAAAAACATTTCCATAATTTTTATAAAGAAAAAACCTACTGTATATAAAATATTGCATGAATTCTATAGTAATTTAAATTGTATTTTTTCTTATTTACTCGTAGGTACCTAATTCATGTTAATTACAAGATGTAATGTTTTGCAAAGATGTGTTTGTTGCCGGTCCTATATTGGATTATCCTCCTCCAATTAAGGGGGGATTTAAATCTTCAATCTTTAAATTGGGGGTGTAGGGTTGGAGCCGGTGTAGCTTTATTTGACGTTCATAAGCGCATTGTAATATGCCTACTTGAATACTAAACTATCTTTATCTTTATTAGTTATTTCATAATATGACAATTATTTCTAGACGTCACACGTTTACGATACACGGCAGGACATTGCCACGTATATGGACGTCCTAGGCGATCAAAGGGTTGAAGTAATGGCAGCTTAATGTTGACAATTTAACCAGATTGGGCAATTTTTTTCGTCTGGACTGGCTTTTAGAGTAGGTATTGTTGTTCTGTTAGTAGGTACCTACATATCAGTCGTCTTGGGATAATGAAAATGCGACGTATGTTCACAATACGTTTAATTCGTGTACACATTCAGTATTTTCATAACTTTAGTAAAAGAAACAAATTCATGTAGTGTCTGGAAGATTTCAACAAATTATTTCTTCTGAACAATCTTTTACACTCCGTACCTACATAAATCGGATGGATAACGCAATAAAACATTATATGAAATTAATTTGTATGTTATTATCGCAATTTGATATCACTTAACTTTAACAACAACATAATTGTTGTAATGTTACATTTTCATTTATGTGAAAAAAATAATGATATATATATAAGTAGGTAATTTATAGGTTAATACATTTACATTTAAAAGGTTAAAGGGTACTTTGACAAAATATAAACAAAAAAATATATTTTCAATTGTCTACGGTATTTTTTTTTTTACAAATAAATAACATTATTATAAATAATATTTTTGGTAACATAACGTTTTTAAATTAAAATGGAACTTCGTTGCTGTGCCTTTCACAGAAATGTTGAAGATCTGTAAAAAATAGAACTTTAAAAGTCAAAACAGAGTACTTATCATAATAATTTTGTTTCCATTTAAAAGTTTAAGACACATTTATCTAATATTAAAACGTTTATTTAATCATAACTCGTATCATTCGATCTATTACAATAAAAATTCAAAAATGTAATTCTTATTAATATTATTCACAGGTACTTAGAGAAGAACTTTTAATATTATATACGTAGTATAGTTTGAATATAATATTAATTGTTATTCTTATGAATATAGGAAGGTAGGTATGTGTAATTGCTTATTTCACGTTTGAATGATGTGCTGTCACATTATTTCATATTAATGTGTTTTATATGAATGAAATGGAGGCAAACAAAAAAAAAGTACAATCTTGCTGAAAAAATATTATTATACATTGCTAGATATAAAGTCACTAATAACTGCAGTACCTATCTAAAGGGAAAAGAGTCGTCATATTCAGTGATATCCTAGCAGTCAACGTACGGTACAATATTTAACTGTGCTATAGTCTGTATCTTTAGGTATTTAAATAAAAGTAAACAAACAATTTGTACATTTTCGGGTAGTTATAACATTTATAGGTTAACCGACAAATTACAAAACCGCCTGAGTCAGTCACTGAACGACCTGACTTTAACCTACATTATTTGATCGTGTAATGTTTTCATCTACCCTCAACTGAGGGTAGATTATGTTTACTTTTGTTTAAATACCTAATGATACAGAGTATAGGCTACGGATTTCAAATGGTTCTATCCTATCCACCATAAAAATATAAATATTGCACATGGTAGCTTCATAAGCAAATGGACGTAATAATGTTCCTCGGAAAACGAAACATCGACTAGCATCATAATACTTTCAGCTTCAAACAAATACTAATGTCAACAGCAATAAACTAATGTCTTATTTGAAAAATAATTGATCGAAGTCGCAATAATTATTCTCGTAAAAATCTCTTATAATCTATTAGTTAATATTTTATTCTAAAACATCCGATACATCACGGTATCAGGCCAAGATACGAATATTCTATTTTAAAAGTTTTCAAGTTGCATACTTTTGAGATATTTCCATTTTTTTGCACATACCACGTGTCCCAAAATTCAACGATAAGCTGGCACCAGAAGATGGACCTGCTCATGACTACTCGAGGAAAAATAAAAAATATATATATATCTCAATTTATTATAGAATTACAAGAAAAAATTAAAATCGACACCCCTACAATTCCTTCCAATTCCCTATGTCTACAATTTTTTTTTATTATGTTTCCTCGAGTAGTCATGAGCAGGTCCATCTTCTGGTGCCAGCTTATCGTTGAATTTTGGGACACGTTGTATAAACACGTTTTCTTGAAAATTGTATTACCCAGAAAAAAAAAACTTTTTTTTTATACAGTGACTTAAATTAGATTTTTTTAATTGTATGTTGTGTGTGGTGCACATTGATGACAGGTTTACATGTACTTTAAAAATTCTAGGAGCTTTTTTACTGTCAAGATTGAATTAGAGTAAGATTGAGAAAAAAAATTGTATAAAAAATGGAAATCGCTCATGTAGACAAAGTTTATATACAATAAATTACCAAGACCTCTAAGTTTTAGATTGCTACAACGTTTGACACAACCTACAGCACGAAGTTTTAAAATAGAATTTCGCGAAGTAATGCTAGATCACAGTCTATGTAAATAATACATCAATAAGATAAACATTTATCTATTCGATTTACAAGAAACACGAACACCAAAATGGTGTTGCTACACTATTACTTCTCTAAGGCATTTATTCGAAAGTTGCCGTAGTTAAAAAGTAATAAGTCAAGATTTAATCAAATAATTTATTAAATAAAAAGTATAATTGAAATCTATCTAGAATTAACTAAATGAACGACACGCCTGTCATATAACGTATAACGCATGCTTATTGACATGTTAACTTTTAACTGTCATCGTGCGCGTCTATAGACGTCGGCGGCAGTCAATGGGTTAAGAAAATAATTTTCGACTTGTGACATTATGTAAATTGTCACTTAATAAATAAAATGGTATTTATTCGTATAGTAATTATAATAAATTATAAATAATCAAGGCAATTATGCCTAAGTTTTTTGTTAAAATATTTTTGGTAAGCGCTGAAACTTGGTAACTGAAATACATCAAATTAAAACTATAAGAATCAACAAACTAAATACTTAATCCACAATCTCAAATATTATTCACTAAAAGTAGCACTGTTCAAGTAGACGAAATCTCTAAGACATGAAATATCCTTTCACAGCTATTCTAATATTTTATAACAGGTTTTCAAGTAGATAGGTTACTTCAGCTGAACCAAATAATCCAGTCGTATCATATATTCTCATTTCAATTGCTAATTACTACTAACTAGGTAATTGGTAAAAGACGCATTATTTTATAAAACAATTGCACAACTTTTATAAAACAGGAATAACCGCAATTTCGAACTCAGTAGCGTCTTCCTATAAGAATACACTATTAGTAGTAGAAATGTACAGAATTGCATCTAAACGACATTTCGTCGTAACTGGAGCGCAGTCGAGTATCCAGGGGTTATTACATCTATCCTTTCCAAGACACTGAGAGGGACAGTATCTCTGTATCTCTTAAGAGCAAGGTAGCAGAAAGTGTAGCAGAAAGGATAGGTGTAAATAATAAGTATAATAACCCCTTATCGGTATCAGTTCAATCGATCGATTTGGACGGCTTCACTCGATCCGGCTTCTCGGTGCTACTCTGACTGCTCCTGTTGACAACAAAATAAAAAGGATACATTACAAGACAAAAAATTTTCAGCACAGTCATGTTTTAGAAGTTTCGTGTGTTAACTTGTGTAGTTAACAGCGCCATCTATGTGACCTCTTACATACTTTATCGAGCCTAGAATCCCTAGATGGCTTATTGATTTACGTAAAGGTACCTATGTACTTAGTTCCCTATACAGAGCAGAGGTGGCGCTGTAATTAGTTATTATTATTTTAGGCTAGCGAATTTGTAATGTACTCATGACACTTTCCGAATATACACCGTAAGAAGCACACACTGGTTTGTCTCCATCTCCCCTCAAGATCCTACGACCTCCGCCCACGTGCCGCCACGTGGTTAACCATTAGTTTTAACTTGACTTATTGAATAAGATAAAAAGCTTTTATTTCGGACAAGATATCCATATTACAACAACACAAACAATAAAGGTGTAGATTAACAATAAATTAAGATTATTTTTTTACATTAGGTACATTAAAATAAAAATAAAAGTTTTGTTTGCTCCGGCTCTTGAACCGGCTATTGGGTCTTGATTTGATAAGTTAACTTACTTAACTTACCAGTTAAAACTTAAACATCCCAACATATGGCACAGACGCCCTGTATGTTTAATCTTGTTAGTCTGCTCCAGCTCTTCTTGCACCGGTGGCTGGCTCTTTATAATATTTGTAGGGATCGATATGACAGACTTACCAGTTAAAACTTAAACGTCACAACATGTGGCACATACGCCCTGTATGTTTAATCTTGATAGTCTGCTCCGGCTCTTCTGGCACCGGCGGCTGGCTCTACGGTATCTTTATAATATTAGTAGGGACTGATATGACAGACTTACCAGTTAAAACTTAAACACCACAATCACAACATATGGCACAGACACAGACGGCCTTTATGTTTAGTCGTGCTTGTCTGGTCTGGCTCTTCTTGCACAGGAGGCTGGCTCTCCGATCTCTTTATACTTGACTTCTCCCGGTTGCAGCTGATTGATAATATATGTAGGGATTGACGTAGCAGACTTACAAGTTAAAACTTAAACGTCACAACATATGGCACAAACGCCCTTTATGTTTACTCTTGCTAGTCTGCTACGGCTCTTTTTGCACCGGTAGCTGGCTCTTTAAAATATTTGTAGGGATTGATATGACAGACTTACCAGTTAAAACTCAAACGTCACAACATATGGCACAGGCGGCCTTTATGTTTAATCTTGCTAGTCTGCTCCGGCTCTTCTGGCACCGGCGGCTGGCTCTCCGGCCTCTTTATGCTTGACCTCTCCTCCCGGTAGCTGGGTGCCGCGTACATTGATCTGCAAGAGACTTTGGTTTCACTTTGATTTTACAACTGTTTGAGGTAAGTCAATAACTGAAAATATCAAACAAAATCTGGGATTACGGTCAATGACAATTGAGGGACTGATTCTCGACACTAAGCAGTGAACTTTGAAATTACGTAATCAATAGGGATGTTTCCTGTATTTAAAATAAATTATTTCACACCATGCACGAAATAAAGCATCAATTTCTGTTTAATAAATCCCTAAAGAAAAAGAAAAAGAAAAAGAAGATGAATCCCTAAAGAAGAAGGTAGTTGATTCCTATGTGTAATCTTATATCAACCTGCAATACCTGCATGTACTATCTTACGCAAATAAATAAACTATGTATTAATAACTATAACTTGACGTCATTGTTCTGTATTTTATAGAGATTCGGTTAATTCGATTAAGCAGTCAACTACCCTATTGCCTATGTTATAAGTACTGACGATTTCAGTATAAAATATACCTAATATAATACATGTTTCTCTTTTGTAGGTAATAAATAGACAATTTATAAAAATTTGACAAAGGCGCTGTTATTTTATAATTTGGTCTCCCTTTTTATATAAAAATGTTTAAAATACATCGAATGGTATTTGAATATTTGATAAATAAATAAAATGTATAAAACTGACTTTTACAACTACAACTATTAGAATATATAGTCTGTCGAGTCATTTCCTTCAGTTGAAAAATGTAGGCGCGAAGGGTAACCGTCCCATAGAAAAAATAACTGTGTAATATACTAACCTAGTAAGTTTGCTCCTTGCTGACCTAGATGTAAAGTTCCCACTCTTCCCCCTTCTTAGCGAGTGGAAAGGAGTCTTTATAGGCTTGACCAGAGCCATGGACGTTTCGGCAGCGGTCTTAGCACAGTTTAACGTAGTCACTGTAAATTCCACGTCTTTGATTGGCTCACTGGAGGCTGTAAAAATAATTGTGATATAATTTTCCCAAATTAAACGTAGTGGAATGACAATACACTGTATAAACACGTTGGAGGCTCTCCGGTGTGTCAACAAAATCACTACACCTTATAAAACAAAGTCCCCCGCCGCGTCTGTCTGTTTGTATGTATGTAAGCAATAAACTCGAAAACTACTAAACGGATTTTCATGCGGTTTTCACCTATCAATAGAGTGATTCTTGAGCGAAGCCGGGGCGGGTTAATTAAAAACTATGTAAATTTGGTTTTATTTATAAAATTCTGTAACAATGAATAAATAATAATTAGAAATAACCTACCAGTAAACTCCTCAATAGGCTTATCAATAGTGTCATGGTCGATCCACGTGAGCCCCATCTCCACCTTCTCCGCCAGGTCCTGCCATCGGTTCCGGTTGTCCAGGGTGCCTGAGTACAGGGGCTGGATCCAGGGGAACGTGTCTGAGAGCACCCTGTATAGTGGCAGGCAGATCATGTCGATGAACCCTACTTGCATTTGGGGCAGCTCGTCTTTTTTTTCTCTGTAAAATAAAGTTTCCTTTAAATTGGGAGATTTAAAATTTACTCTCCAAAATACATCAGGGAAGGGTAAAAAGAGAATAATTGAAGAATCCATTGCCTCAAGCGAGACTCGGGTGTATTAAGTAACAACCTCTACCTCTCAAGAAGACACCGAGACTCGAACTCGCGACTCCAGAGTATCAGACATCCGCTCTTTCAATTTAGCCAAAAAACATACACAAAGAACACACAAAGTAGATACAAAGTAGGGAATGTAAACCGGTTTTTATTTGTATGAAATTTCGGTTAATAACCGGTTTTTCCATTCAATTAAAAACCAGTTGTAAATGTATGCGTTGGCCGAGCGGTCATCACCGACTCAAAACCGATAAGTAAGTATGTCTGCGTGTGTCACGAAGTCACAGCTCCGTCTGCGACGTTCGTGTCTGTGTGTTTCATGTAGGTAGATTTGTAGAAGGTCAAGTACCTATCCATCATAGCTATGGGCTGCTGGTTGAGCTGTAACTTCTCCAAGTCCCCCTGGTCGAAGAACTCGTCAGCGACCAGCTTGGCGACCTTATGCTGCACCTCCCAAGGCTTGGCGATGGCTGACACGTCGCAGGCTGTCATCATCATGCCGCATAATACTGTGAAATTAATTAGGTAAATAACAATCGTCAGTTTTGCTCCAAGACCACGGACCGTCCGGCCGATATCTGTCGCGATTCGCGCGCGGTTCGTATTAGCCGTCAGGCAGAAACCTGAACGAGAACTGTTAGTGTGTGGCCTTTTGCGATTAACTGACAGGCTGATATCGTCCGGCGGACTGGTAATCAGCCCTTTAGTGCATTTCTCAACATGTCACATGTCAAACAAAAGCGACGTAGCGACGCAACGCAACACCGGTTATATTAGGTTATGGGTCAAATTCAAATACCGGTTTTTCGATACCGGCAATCACGAGTTTGAAACCGGTACCTACACTCTTTCTTCTCCTGGCTCTGCCAGTCGAACTCCCCATTGTCGACCAGCTCTAGGAACTTGGACTTCTTCTTGAAATACATCGCCAGGTCTGTTGAAAGTATGGCCGTTTCTACCACTCGCATTACGTCTTTATAATCGCACGGGGAGAGAGCCTGAAATTGAAAGATTAATATTTTAAATACAGATTGTAGTTTTTAAAACTCAACTCTATCTCTGAGATTTCTTGAGGCACAGTTAAAATTCTTCAAACAAGGAGTTTAAAGACTTCTAAAAGCTTCAAAGCGCACGTGACACCTGTAGTGGCTGTATGGCTGTAGGCTTCGATAAGCTGCGGTAACCGCTTTCTATCAGGCGGGCCGTATGTTTGCTTGCCACTGACTTGATATAGAAAGACCCTAAATCACTCATGACTATTACGTAAACAGGAGAATTAACATTGATATTTCTCTATTATTAAGCATTTGTTTTTAATTAGGCTTAAACTTAATAGGCTACGGTGACTGCTTAACATCAGGCGGGCCGTTTGCTTGTTTGCCACCGACGTAATATAAAAAACTCAATAAATTATAAAAACCGGTTTTTGTACCGATTTGTGAAGTTTACCGGTTTCGATTTTAGCTAGTAAAGTAAAATTTAGGCTAGTTTACTTCTATAAGTTGAAAGAAGTTGATAAGTTATATCGCGGCAAACGCGCAAAAAGAAAACTTACCTGAAATATATTATTGCTTTCACTGTTCAAAATCATGACGCACTGGTCGAAATGGTGGTGCTCCATAGTCGATGTCGAATACAAAACCGCCAGAGGACTTTCTGTCTTCGTTTGAAATGCGTTATTCGTCCCTCGATGATCCAGGTCATGACATAGGCAAGCTACTAGTAAGCCTAGGATTTCTAGGTCCGACATGAATCGCTCCATCTTGCCTGTCTTTAGCATCGCGAACATAGTTTGTGCTACGTTTAAGGCGTGTCGCCAGTTGTGATACTTTACCGGTCTATAGTTCTTTTTGACGCTTAGTATCCAACGACATAAGACCTGAAAAAATATCATCATAACAATGAATGCACCAGAAAGTAACACTGGAAAAAAAATATTACTTTCCGAATTTATATTTTTATTGCTGTAAAATGTAATTCGTAAAGGTTGTAGGTACTTGCTGGTAGGTATTGTAATAGCTTCAAATATAAATGCTTGACAAGGCTTGAAAACATCCTGATTATTTGGATGTACAGTTAGCAGCAGAAGTTGATAAATGGGCGAGGTGTTCAAAATTACCTTGACATTGGCACGCTCTCATTCTCTTAACAATAAAGTCGCGTCAAGATAATTTTGAACATCTGTGCCGCTTAGCATCTTCTGCTGCTGACTGAAGCTAGTGTAGCTAAAGTATAGTATTTTTTTGTGCTTACGTCATAAGGTATGTGGAACTTCTCAACCAAGTTACACTGTAGGAACATTCTGAGCGTTGCTCTGCAAGTATCTTCGTCAGAAAGGTCGAAGTCTGAAAATTAAGAAAAGGGGACGTTAAAACACAATATGTTTCACATTGGATTCGGATCAACATGCCGCTCCGCCCGTGTACGAGTGAGACATCGCCATATACACACGTGGATCTGCATCACTGTGATAACCTAGTATAATGGAAGGATTCACCGTAAAGGATGACTCACGTTAGACTCCGTGTCCGGGCCGGAGCTTCCGGCACATAGTTTTCTATAGAAAGCATCACGTGATCGCCTGTCATGTCATAGAAAAGTAAGCGCCGGAAACTCCGGCCCGGACACGGCCCGGTCTAACGTGAGTCATCCTTAATCGGGTAAGCTTCAGTAGGTCAGCTGGTAAAACATTAACCCGCTGTCTCAGAGACACGAGTTCCATTCTCGCCCAGACATTTTTATCTTGATTTAAAACTGTAAGTCAAGTGAAATTCTCACCATGGAACTGAAAGCTGTAAAGATTGTAGGTTTCGGCAGTGGGTATGATCTCTTGACAAAGCTTGTTGGTGTCTTCTGCTGAGGCTGTAGCGTGGTAAGACAGGCACTCTAACGCCACCTGGAACATAATCATTGTTATCAATAAACAGGTATTACAATACCGGTTAATCTATGACGTAATAACCGGTTACATAATTTAACTGGGCATACCGGATTGGCGATTGCCTACTGTATAAGACTCCACCGGGTCTTTACCCTTTTGCCTACGGTCAAAAATCGCTGTATTTTATAAGACGCCGGGACAAGAGGAGTCAGGAGATTTTCAAGACTGACAAAATGACGTTACGCCTAGCGTGTGTGGCGTGTCATTGTGAACCTTGTCACAATGCAGCTAGGTTGATATTTGCAAGGCTCGGAACCAGTTTTTTTAAATCCCAAAATAGCCCAATATTTTTAATTATTTTATGGTCTTTACGTGGGACTGAATCATTTATTTAGGTAACAACATCGTATTATTAGATTGTCCCATTAAAATGAATTAATAAACCACAGAACGAAAAAGAACGTAGTAATACCGGTATTTTTTGTATGAAGAAAAAACCGGTTCCGAGCCTTGGATATTGGGTTGTAGCACTTGTAGCCGCGCGCGTCTGTTGACGTCTTTGGTGGACTTGGGGACAGAACAGTTGAATTTTTGGGTTCTAAAACCCAATGCAATAAACCGTAGCATAAGCTTACCTTTTGTTTAGCCATCAGCTTGCAAGCGTTTTCATACATCTGCGTGTTGTGGATGCCCAGACCGCAAAAGATGGCGAATGCTTCGAATATCGATATATCGCCGTCGGTGAATTGACAACCGTTTTCCTGAAACATATAAATTAAAAAGTCAATCTTAACGACTGGTAACCAGCTGGTAACTAACTTAGAAATTAGGCGCTTATCATTTTGTGGCGGTCTCTTTTATAAGTTTCCCGATTTCTTAAAGACTGGATCGAATTGGAGATTTATGTTTTTATGTATCTCCTATCCATATCCGCGTAGCCAACATGCCAATCGCTTACGCTCCGTAGCGATCGAAAAGCAACTGTCACTGTCGCACTAATATGGAAGAGTGATAGAGAGACATAATGCTTTTTGTTGTCCAAGCGATAGCGATTGTAACCTTGGCTAGGCGGGCAGGTCAGGATCATGGCGATATTAAGGGAAGTTTTCAAATATTTTAGGCACACTGCCTATAATATTTGAAGACTTGAAGAAGATAAGTTTGGGCTGCTTGTAATTAATTCTGGGTGTCTTTACCTATAGCAATTCGTGCATTTTTCCTCCAATCAGATACCCCGAAGATGTTTCTAACCTCTCATATCTTACAGATAAGCTGTGCCACACCAATAACGTCTTTATCAGCCTTAATAATATCAGCCTTCGCTTCGTTATTCACAGAGTCTTGTAGCTCGATACCGTAGGTACTCTTTCCTCCAGTCTTATACCTCGGAGATGTTTAGAGCTATTTTGGTTTGATCCACTTGTAACATTTGCTACAACTTCACATACCTTATTGATTAGCTGTGCTACGCCAATAACGTCTTTATTAGCGTTAACGATGGGCATGCAGAGCATCGTCCTGACATCCTTCGCGTCGTCATTCGTTGGGTCTTGTAACTCGACACCGTGCTCTTTCCTCCAATCTGATACCTCAGAGATGTTTAAGGCTTTATTGGATTGAGCCACCTGCAAACGAAATTTGAATATCGTATCATTTAGTATACATTATACTTAGGTACCGATTGCTGGTTATCGGGGTTCTGGAAAGACTTCTTGTGAGACTTTCTTGTAGAAAAGTATGCTTATTCAGACAGAAGGATATATTTAAGGGGCTACCCGAGGTTTTCATCGATTTTTGACAAGTTTCGTATCGTATCTCCTTTTTTTGCACTACACATATAATTATAAGGCAAACGGTTATCGGTTCTTCAATCATTTATCTTCGTTTTGGTCTACCGGATTTTGAAAGAAATGAATACAGGTGTATTCGGGTATTACCGAATGTCGGATAATTCCGAAATTCAGATGAAAATCACCCTTAATTCCATCATAATAAAAGTCTCTTTCGGAATTATCCGACAGTTTTCGACATTCGGAATTACCCGAGTAAACCTTACTTATTTTTTTATGATTTTTTTCAACATTGTCTAAAAACACTTTTTTCGTATCTAGTTTGCTGTGAAGGACCTTACATGTACGAAATCTACATATTTGGGTTCGTTTATGACGTCTCGAGAAACGTGTCTAGGTTTTAATTTTAAACTAATTAACACAAAAGTTATGGCCAGAAAACCAGTTTTTTAGCCTTAAATTGTTCAACTTTAATGCCAAATATCTCGAAGACAATGAACTTTTAAGTAAATATGGGATACTATATTGCTCAAAGCCGTTGCTGTTAATATGATAACCTACAAAAAACATTAGAAGACTAAGGGATTCAGATCGAAGGTCATTGGCGTGGGGGAGCCCCTTAAGTCATGTCACTGACATTACTGTAGAGACTGACTACGTATAGTGTACATGAAGGCAATACAAGAGGTATTGTAATAATTTATAAATCTACTCCTTAGATACACAGCTCCCCTATGATATGACGCACTTCGAGAGCGTTAAGCGTGGGTAATTGTGTCATAAAAGAATAGTTTCGAAGAGGTGTATATCAAGTTCTTACCGCTAAAGCAATGCAGGCTAATGTAGACTGGTAGTCGTGTCTTGGTGTTAATGTGGTTCTGGACTGCTTGGCTCCAAGTTCGAAGAGTGTGTGGAACCTGGTGGGCGCTGGTGGGGGAAGAGCGAGGGTCGTGGAGCGCTCGCCGCCTGGCCTTTGGACTATGCGCTCCAAATGACTCTGAAAATGAAGTAGATATTTGTTTAAAATCGTTTTTTTTTTTGTGGAATGAGTGTAACTTGTTAGTTAGGCAGGTACATACAATGAAAAACTCTTCAACAGGCTTTTTCTTAGATCTCAGATTAAGGAAAATTCGTTATTGCAAGTTACTTTCAGTCTTTTTCTATTCTCTTGGTCTTGTTCTGCCCTCATCCAACGGTTTCATATCTTGACCAGTACTTATATCATAGTCGCATTTTTATCACTTGTCATGCAATGCGTCACTTTCGCACTTACATATTTGTTAGAACGTGACAGACATGGTGACAAATTACAAAGAGCCGACCATATTAGCCCTACAGATTATTGGTCTACCTTTTACCAGGGCCTCATAGCAGATTCTCCATTGTAATATGAAAATCAAATGACCAAAACACTCACAGATTCACAATGATCCGTATCCAAAATGAAGACAGCGCACCGATCACACTTCAGCAAATCCCTCGCTTCCGTCATAATCTTCGTCACTAAACACTCCAAGTTGCTTTGCTCCTCAAATATGCTCCTAGCCAGGGCCAGGAGTATCTGGTTCCTCTTGTACTCGAGGACCGAGGACTCAAAGAGCTGGGCGTTCTGGATGCCGATGCCGCAGAAGGTGAGGTAGCGGCGGAAGACTTCAACGTCGCGGGGGGAAAATTCTTTGGAGCCTGGAATGTTTAAATTAAACATCAGTCGGGACCTGTCCATCTAAGGGGAAAGTGAGAATAATTTAGAGTACAAGTATGGCGGATTACACCTATACCACGCGCCACGGGAACGTACCCATACAACGTAACTCGTTCACTTTCCTCTAAATACTCGAATGGTCACAGAGGAGAGGGGAGCTTAGATTTTAAGAATATCGATCGATCGTCAATATCCTCTAAAGGTAATGTCGCGTTTAAACTGTTGTGAGACATACTAACATTGTATAATTTTACGGTTTAGACTCACTTGTTTTTAGTCACTCGCGCGACGACGACCGTGTATCGCGTACTGATACACGGCCGTCGTGAACGCTGCTCGCACTGTTAGTGCTTGAGAAAGGAGACCTAGGCTCTCCGAAACATGTCGCGCGAGTGACTAAAAACAAGTGAGTCTAAACCGTAAAATTATTCAAAGTAATGTCGCGTGTTTTCGAGCGATATTAAAATAGAAGCGCTGGTGGCCTAGTGGTAAGAGCGCGTGACTTTCAATCCCTAGGTCGGGGGTTCAAACCTCGGCTCGTATAAATGAGTTTTTCGGAATTCATGTACGAAATATCATTCGATATTTACCAGTTGCTTTTCGGTGAAGGAAAACATCTTGAGGAAACCCGACTAATCCCAATAAGGCCTAGTCTTCCCTCTGTAAAAACTAGTCAAATCATGGGATTAGTTGTCAAGCCGACCCTAGGTTCCCATGAGCCGTGGCAAAATGGCGGGATAACGCGAGGAAGAAGAAGATTAAAATATGGCGCTCGTCTTGTTAAATTGCTTTTTTAACTTACAGGTGGCAACACGGTTCTGCTGCTATTTTTGCTAGCTGCTGATAGTTAATTAGTTTACTTACCATCAGTTTTGTTAATAATTTGAGCGACGCCAACAACCCCTCCCTCGTAGTTGCAGATTGGCATACAAAGGATGAGCTCAGTCTTGTAACCGGTGCGGGCGTCTATTTCACTGTTGAACCTGGAAATTCAATATTATATTCTTAATATTTGTTTCTATGGCTATGGATGGTTGGCAGTCCTCAACTGTGCGTTTCTCCATAAACTTCCTGCCTTGCACAGCTATCTAAACTGTGGAATGAACTGTCGCCTGTGGTATTCCCGGAGCGATACGACCTTCAAACCTTCAAGAAAAGAGCGTACTCCCATCTTTAAGGCTGGCAACGCACTTACAACCCCTCTGGTGTCGGTAGCTCAGTTGGTAGTGCGGCGGGCTGGTATCCCGGAATGGCGAGTTCAAGTTCGCCCGAGACAATGAGTTTTCTCACTTTTCGTTTATATTTAATCAATATACCTACCTATTGTTCAAGGAGAAAACACCATACGGCATTAAATAAAGGATTTAATACATAAAACACGGAAAACAGGCATAGCTTCAGGTAAATGACACTCTGACGCCGTAATGGCGGGCGATCCTTGTTCCTGTGATGTCCCTGGGAACCCCACAGTGATGTGGCGTATTGTCTGAACATTTCCCCGCACGCCCGCTATTCTGACGCCAAAAGGGATATGAGGTCATGTGAGGTAAGAGAGACATATAAGAAACAGAAACAGAATGAGGATTCCCTACTAGGGCTACTAGTGTTTCTTTTGCCCCAGTGTTTCTCGTACAGTCGACGTCAAAAATATGTTTACATTTTTCGCCGTATTACAAAGGAGTAACTTGCAAAGGTGTAAACATATTTTTGACGACCCATTTAATATAATTG
This sequence comes from Cydia splendana, assembly GCF_910591565.1. NCBI lineage: Eukaryota > Metazoa > Arthropoda > Insecta > Lepidoptera > Tortricidae > Cydia > Cydia splendana. The sequence goes on along the minus strand of NC_085980.1, from coordinate 12,635,527 downwards.
TAGCCGCCGCGTTGTGCGCGTAAATCATCATCATCATCTGCAGTCAGGTATGGCAGAAAATCTTATTAACTTTAAAGGGTCTAGCCGCATTCCTATAGTGAAACTGCCCCTCGCTGAAATGTATAGCTTTCTTTGGTGCGTTTGTTTGTTTTATATTAAGATGTCGTTTTACCAAATTTCAAGCTCAGAATCCTCTTGGTTTTGCTAAAAATTAAAAAAAAAAGAAAAAAGTTTTTATTTTTTTATAGCTAAACTTATGGTTCGATTTCATTCAAATTTAGATATTTTAGACACGCAATAGTAATTCATTTATAAAAAAAAAATTAAGGTTCTAACTTGTTTACAAGTGCCAAAAATTTTTTTTTTAATTTTTTTATAATTTTTTTTTGTTACTTAAAAGAGGGTGACAACCTCAATTTTTAGTTATTTAGTGCACAATATAACATTGCGCAAAATATATTTTTTCCGAAAAAATCCATTTGTGGCATCAAGGTAAAAATATCTTACATTTGCATACAGGCCGTCCGTCTTACGACCATTAGTAGGTATTTACATACATGCCGCATAAAAGACAAGTTCATACTTTAAGATATGGGTATAGGCACAGAGATAGTTGAGATATTATGTTATTTTGTTGTACGTAGATTTCATTCTTGTTTTGTAAATACGCAATACTGGAATAAAATATTTATATAGGTCAAAAGAAACTTTTTTATACACAGTAAGGTACATTTTATTAAAACTCTATAGTTTACAACTAAACACAAGACTTATAATTACTCATCCTCATCACTATCTGTATTAATACTAACGTTTATTCCTTCGTTTTTGAACAGTTCACAGAGTTTATGGCTAGGCCGCGGAATTCTGGACAAAAATCGGCCATGTGACAAGTAATAAATGATTGCCGCTACATGGGAACAACAACCAATTGTTCTTAATCCGTTTGCACATTCGCAACAATATTCGTCGATTGCCTCTACTCCTCTCTTTTCGCCATCATACTTTATGAAGCATCTATATGTCTTTTTAGACAGATGCCGAGAATGTATCTGTATTTTAAGGATATTTGTGCAATCCTTGACGTAGGCCATATTCATGTTTCCATCTTCGTCTAGAACCTCGGCCAAATACGAAATAGCTTGTCCGAATTGGTAACTTCCTGTAAATAACAACTTTAATTCGTATTCTGTTAGTTGGGGGAAATCAGAAACACAGTTTTTAGCAGAAAAAGTCTGGAAGGGGAGTTTTTTCCGTAGCCAACCTTTGTCTTCTACCATAGCTGCTAACATATTTTTTTCATCGGTATTTTTCAGGCTCATTGCTTCAAAAATCTCACTGGACATGTTGTCATCAGAGTTTAGGCGTTTTCCAAAACGATTCAGCAGGTATGATCCGATGCGGAAAAAACTCTTGATCTTAGGAAGCAACTTGTTATCTAGCGTCCGATCTAAGAGTTTAAATCTCTGTTTTAATGCTCCGTGTACTGCCTCAACCACCCAACGGACTTTAGTAACGTACCGTGAGTAGTTAGCTTCTTGAGTTGTTAATTGTTTTCGCTTGCCTTTCAGAGAAGGCATCTTAACCCGGTAGCCTTTTGATTCAAGAAGATGTACTGCGTCTCGAAAGCCACGATCTAACACAAATATGTCACCTGGTCGTATAAGGTTGGATAAACTGTCTATTATTTTGATCATTATACTCGCGTCATTCTGGGTAGCGTAGAATGGTCCTAGCATGTCAACTATAAATCCATCTGTTGTGCAAACAGTAAAAGGCTTACACAAGTGCGTTTTTTTTTGCCCAGAATATGACTTACGTTGATACTCATTATTATTGCTTTTCTGATGGTAGGCGTATGTGCCGTCGCAAATGAGTATCAAGCAGTTTCTCACATCAAAAAGTTTTCTAGCAATTTCCGAAGTGTGGTTTTCTATAAGCCATTCTCTACTAAATGCATGGAGGCCAAACTGACGTGGAAGTAAATGGCTTTCAAAAGATGTAATAATATTTGACACGTATTCGGAAATGATTTGCTCTCTTGATAGTTCTAGCATCGCAGAGATTAATTTATTGCTGCCTCCGGTTCGAAGTTTTATTAAAAACACGACAATAGCTGGCAACATTTCACTATGGTCGGCACAACTTTGATGAGAGGCTAATTCAGTTAGTATAGTATTAACATTTACCCAGGAAAATCCGGTCATTACAGTGAAATGTTCGTCGGATATGTTTTCAGTAACAATTTTTTCAAGAAGCGTTAGTGGTTTCTGAATCGCCAGACTTCCAAATAGCTCTGTTATTTCAGTTACTTTTACTGTCGATGTAGTCGAAAAAACGGCGATCTGGTCTAAAACATCTTTATAAAAGTGATCATTCATTAAATGTGTCGTGCAGCATCTATTTCCACTTGGTATGAATATGTTTTTTTTGGCATAAACTTCTAATCGAGCAGTTTTAGGCACTGTTTGTAACGTATTTGTTTTAAAGCAAAAAAAGCAATAACGATGAGTAGATAATGTTCGATTCAATGGTAAGACGACGCTTTCAGGTTCAGTTTTCATTTTTAAAACAATGGTAAATGGGGTATCTTCATCTGAGCTGCTTGATTCGCTTGTTAAACTATAATTTGAATTCCCAATAACCTTTTTGCGGTAAGCCTTTGTTCGGCAGGAAGAACATATAATATCACCTATTTTAAAATCGTGACCCAGGGAAATTGAGAAAAATTCTACATCCTCACATGTAGTTAATATTTTCTTAGGTCCAGACCTTTTATAAAATCGTATTTTGCAGCAATCGCAATCACGTTTACTTCGTTCACAGTTTGACGACATTATAATAATATCTAAGAATTACATGTTTCTACTAAACTGATAACAGTATCATTACGAGTATACTATATTACTCATTCTCATTAAATACATTCGGTATTGCAATACATATAGGATATGCATTTAGTTATTTAATCTATAATCATACTGACTACTTAAGTGACAAATACTTTAAATATAATCATCGTTACTATACAATTTTCCAGCACAATTAATGCAGTATAGGGTGTTTAAGATTACTGTATCACTTCCGTCGTATTCTGTGTCAGTTCCACATCGCGAGCATTTTTCTAACATCAAAATTCCTTCACCCGATAGTGACACGTTTTCATCGGGCAGTGCGTCACGGTACAATGCAGCTAGAATGCATCTAGGTATGTTGATTTGTGCAAATATTTCAGCTCTTACTGTTTCCGCCTACAAAATAAATGTTAGTAAGTAACTTCCTGCGTATTTTTCAAATATTTTCGTGTGCCTACTAGAAGAAAGTACTTTTATAATAAACAACTGTAAGAAACTTACGATTTCTGTTAGGGTCTGCCGATGTCCATTCTCAATATACTTTTGTATATATTGTGTTATTCGGGTCTCCACTACTTCATATGAAGTAACAAATAAACTTTTAATGTAAAAACGCGTTTTAAATAATCGACGTATTGCATTTGTTTTATCCATCACTCTAGAATACTTGCAACTGGTGAAAGTGAAAACTTTTACCAAATGGTGAAAATGTTTTACGGTTCCCGCCCGTTTAATAGTTTTAATTTTTTTTTTTAGAGCTATGGCATGAAGGGTCGTCGGCAGTCGGGCATAATCGAATAATCGTGCTTAAAAATAACACGGCGTTCCGAATTCAAATTCCAAACACATATTCCGAATTCAAATTCCAAAAATGTTTAGATTTAAATTCGAATACAAGTTTGTTATCGGCGTTTAAAATCAATGATAAATTATTACTTTAATATGTGTAAGAAGTTTTATACCTTTTTATTCAGAAATAATAATTTATTGATTCCAATATATGCACGCCATTTCATTAAAAGAGAGTATATTTTTAATGCAGTGAGTATTAGTTAATTTCAATAGAGGAATAGACGTAATTTTGATAGGGAAATATATCAATATCTTAAAGGTACTTGTCCTTCTAGCGTAGTACCTATGGTCGTAAGACAGACGGCCTGTATGCAAATGTAAGATATTTTTACCTTGATGCCACAAATGGATTTTTTCGGAAAAAATATATTTTGCGCAATGTTATATTGTGCACTAAATAACTAAAAATTGAGGTTGTCACCCTCTTTTAAGTAACAAAAAAAAATTTAAAAAAATTAAAAAAAAAAATTTTGGCACTTGTAAACAAGTTAGAACCTTAATTTTTTTTTTATAAATGAATTACTATTATGTGTCTAAAATATCTAAATTTGAATGAAATCGAACCATAAGTTTAGCTATAAAAAAATAAAAACTTTTTTCTTTTTTTTTTAATTTTTAGCAAAACCAAGAGGATTCTGAGCTTGAAATTTGGTAAAACGACATCTTAATATAAAACAAACAAACGCACCAAAGAAAGCTATACATTTCAGCGAGGGGCAGTTTCACTATAGGAATGCGGCTAGACCCTTTAGCCCGGCTTACTCACCACACTTCGGCGGACTTTGGGAAGCCGCAGTAAAATCAACAAAATATCACCTCAAACGCATTCTATCTCTTACACACTTAACGTATGAAGAATTAAATTGTTGCCTGATTCAGATAGAAGCTATTTTAAATTCTAGCCCCTAACGCCCTTATCTTCTGATCCATCTGATCTGACCTAGCTATCGCCCTCTCATTTCCTTATTGGACGTTCTCTTCTGTCAGTCCCACAAGAACCTCTGACTGAAGAAAACATCTCGCGGCTTGAACGGTTCCAGAAAGTTGAAAAACTCAAGCAGCATTTTTGGAGCCGCTTTTCTAATGAGTATGTTACTCTCCTCCAGCAGAAGACGAAGTGGCACACCTCAAAGGACCAGCTGCAAGTTGGGACTATAGTCTTAGTCAAGGACCGCGCACTTCCTCCTCTCCTGTGGCTGCTGGGACGCGTCACGAAGCTGTACCCGGGCACGAACAACGTCACCAGAGTCGCCGACATCCGCACGAAGAAAGGAATTTAAGGAATCATCCGTAGGGCGTATAACAACTTGTGCCCCCTCCCTATTACTTAATTTAATTTCATAACTTTCATTTTTTTTTATTGTTTTTGTTGAGTCTCTCAACGCCCGGGAGTATGTTGCGAGTTGCGAACGCAACCTTTTATTAAACGCAGCCGTCGGGCTCGGCTAGTATTTCGAAGCTTTTTCTAAAGCACCAATAGGAGCGCTCCACATATTATGTATCGCGGCCAATTACAGGCACCTAAATCTAAACCACCATTTTGTACTTTCAAATTAGCCAAATCACTCTTTCATCAGCCTTCATACAACCACCACACCACTTCTACATCTAACCGTTTTAGTCAAGAAAGCCCGTGTAACCAGTACTTTGGAAATTATAATAGTTTATTTCAAATCGAAGCTTATTATTTGAGTCGTCGAGATCCTGACCTGCAAGGCGGCTACATAATGATTTTAAATCATGTCCGTCAGTTTCCTCTTTCGAGAATAAATAAAAAAGTATTTTATTTAAGCGTATAGCGTATTAACTATAGGCAATATATTCTAATAGTATAACCTATTATAAGTCGACATCCAGGCTACGCAGCCAACCGATTGATCGCGTCAGGTGTCAGATTGGTATAGAGGTCCTCCGGGCCGCCCTGGAAACGTCTCTTTGTCTTTGGGCATCGTTCAACAATTGCTGGGTAGTTTGGGTATAAAAAAGTATGCAAGTGTATTTGTTGCGAACGCAACCTTTATTTGTATAAACCTAATGCAGTAGCTAAACGCAGCCGTCGGGCTCGGCTAGTATTTGGAAGCTTTTTCTAAAGCACCAATAGGAGCGCTCCACATACCCTGTATCGCGGCCAATTAGAGGCACCTAAATCTAAACCACCATTTTGTACTTTCAAATTATGCAAATCAATCTTTCATCAGCCTCCATACAATCACCACACCACTTCTGCATCTAACCGTTAGTCAAGGAACCTTGTAAACCAGTACCTAACTTTGGAAAGATTATACTCGTAATAGTTTACTTGAAATCGAAGCTTTTTATTTGAGTCGTCGAGATCCTGACTTGCACGGCGGCTACAGTATTTTTCACACAAACCTGGGATCGGCGTATGCGTTTCTGATGTTGATGTGGTGTTTTGTCTGAGCAGCCACGCCCGCTACTCCGACACCGAAGGGGATCCTGATCTCTTGCGATTGTGCAGTGTTTAACGCTTCAGTTAAGTCTGAAAAAAAAAAAAAAATTTTTATTAATTAACAAATCTCCGGATATAAAGTAACAAGTTTAAGTGAAATTATATTGTTTATCCTCAATTATTAGAGGATAAAATATTATGTTGATTTTAAGAAGATTAGTTGTTTAGCTTTACAAGAAGAGAGAAGAAGAAGATTTGCTAGAACCGTTAACTATTTGAAATTTTTTAAAAAGCTAACACCATCCTGTAAGAGGGATGGTTCTGGTCATGGTTAGACTGCCTTCAATGAAAACGGGACACTTTTTATGGAGATTTTCATCTACATCCAAACTATACCTAATCAAGAAAACAAACATCATCGAACCATAGTCATACAGTTAGAACAAGATAAGTCTGCAACGATTTTCATACGCACTGCAAGTGTTATTTATACGGCATAATCATACAAGTTTGACATTTGAAACAACACTTGCACTGCGTGTGATATGAGACTCTTGGTCTAACTCTAACCAAAAAGGTATCGTAAGTGGTAAATTTTCTCATATAGGCGGACCCCTATTCGACAAGCGATAACTGACGTATCAATTTGATCTCCCTATGATGTGGGAAAAATTGGGATTTGTCGAATACGTGCAGCTGTAAAAATTTGACATTGGCAATTCACAGTTAGGTGACAACCAAACCAAACCGAACCACCCCGAGCTCAGAACTGAGTTTTGGTTGTACCAAATGATATTATTATTCACAGTTGATCGAAAAACTAGATAGAATCAACATGCGATTAAATCAAGAGTTGATTTCATGTTGATGCGAAATCTGACAGTTGTACATCTCGAATAAGGCCCCAGACCATTGACATAGATATCTAGGGACCAGTCCCTAAAGCCAGCTTTACGGGCAATAATGAATGAGGCATGACAGGGGCCAGTACAACGGTGTGAAACCGCTACAACGCGATTGGTTGACGAGTTCGCATCACGCGCGCGATTGGTTGACGAGTTCGCATTACGCGCGCTAAAGGTCGCAACTAGTTGTGAGAATGCATGATTGGCTGGAATTCGTGAGTAACACCGCTGAACTAGTACCATTTTTAGGGTTCCGTACCCAAAGGGTAAAACGGGACCCTATTACTAAGACTTCGCTGTCCGTCCGTCCGTCCGTCCGTCCGTCCGTCCGTCCGTCCGTCTGTCACCAGGCTGTATCTCACGAACCGTGATAGCTAGACAGTTGAAATTTTCACAGATGATGTATTTCTGTTGCCGCTATAACAACAAATACTAAAAACAGAATAAAATAAAGATTTAAATGGGGCTCCCATACAACAAACGTGATTTTTGACCAAAGTTAAGCAACGTCGGGAGTGGTCAGTACTTGGATGGGTGACCGTTTTTTTTTTTGCTTTTTTTTGTTTTTTTTTTTGCTGTATGGTACGGAACCCTTCGTGCGCGAGTCCGACTCGCACTTGCCCGGTTTTAGTGCCCCATTAGCCATCCTTAGATACCCACTTAAATACTTATTATACATCAATGCCCCAGACAATCAATATTTTCCTTTTCTAATTTTTATAAAGCCTCTGACAATTGTGGGATTTTTTAATATTCCTTTTGTTCTCTGAAATCTCTGTAGTTGACAACATGCAAAAAAATAGCTCATTATTTTTCCTCTTCCATTATGTTATTGATTTTTTAAGAAGGTATATTTTGTTTTCAGTGAACGTTCCATTTTAATCTCGTTCCTTCATTTGCATGATTTAAAAGGTTGAAAGCTTTTACAACAGTTTAATGAATAAAATAAAGCGTGTAACTTGCTTTTTATAAAATAAACGGCATTTGTATTCAGTAGGTACGCAGTATTTACCGTAATTTACCTACACAGTGGCTACTTATTTACAAAGGGAAATTATAATGCTTTAAGTAGACTATAAAATATTAACCTAACTCATCAGAAATTAGGTTTAAATATATAAAACATAATAATATATGTCGGAGAATGGCTGAAATGTGCCATCTGTCGCCTTCAAGAGGCGTTTTATCATGCAAACCTTGACAAATAGAGCAAACTAGGGTGTTACGTACACCTGAGTGGCGTTCGACGCAGTTCCGCCAAGACGTCATAGAGTGCGCTGTTAAAACAATTGAAGTCCAGAACAATTGAAGTTATGCTGTCAATGAATCTTCAGAAGGAGCACGATGAGACCGAACGGGAGAGGATGACGTCTGTGGCCGTTCCTGGGTCAAATCCACTAGTTTGCTTAAGATAAGAAACGTATCGCGTGCTGTGATTTGTAATGAGTCTTGTGCAGTAAAGATTGTGAGTTGAACATCGTATTTCATTGAAGGCCCTCGTCATCCACGATTGAAGGTTCTGATTTGCTGCCGATAGTATGATACGCCCACAATTCCCGACATATATAAAAGGTAGAATAACATCTTTCATCAAAATTTGTGCGACGAATACCTATTCGATAAGCGTGAATGCAACTTATCTAAAAGTAACTGATAGATTCAAAAAACATTTATTCATAGTGAATAATTTCGGAAATAAACGGACTGAAAAAAAATATTGTGCAAAATCACGAGAGCAGGTAAAGCTTAGTGATCGAAGTTCGAGTTACCGAGGTTCGGTGGAAAATTGCTGAAACTGACCCTAAAGGCAGTAGGGAGGTACAGTCGAGGACATAAATATGTATACATTTCTTCACCTTAACCCATTGAAATAAGGTGAAAAAATGTATACATATTTATGTCCTCGACTGTACAAACAGCAACACTCTCAACTGTCCATCAGTGGACCTGCCTTTTACGAACTGGCAGGTAACAGTGTGGGCGATGGTAAATACTAGAGATGCCACGAATATTCGGCAACTATTCGGTATTCGGCCTATTCGGCCACTTTACCGAATATACGGTATTCGGCCGAATGTTGCATACTATTATTCGGCCGAAGACCGTCTTATGGCTATATATATGTATAAGGGAAGGGATGGAAAGATTCCCGAGGTTCTGGTAGGCTTCCGTAGCCCAATTGGTTAAGAGCAAACACACGGATTGAGGAGGTTGCGGGTTCAAGTCCTGCTGGAAGCGTAAATTTGGTAAATACTTACATCATTGGCGTGTCCTAACTCCTTCACAAGGCAAATTATTTTCCCCGTCATGTTTATTTAATCTTCGGTTCCCGACCGAAACCCCGAAAACACAAGTCGCTTACATTCTTAACACCTAACAATGTAATACAACCCTTATTACTTTGATAGAAGGTCCACTTTACTTCGACAAGAGATAGCACTCGGTGGTTCATTAATATTGCTAGCATTACCTAAACCAGAGACAGGGAAACGTTACGGACTAATGTATTTACAAAGTCGCTTATCTCATTATTGTTGCAGACCACGACTTTGAGAATCTGATAAATAGTAAAGGCTACAAATATAATGACCACCAAAAAATACTTTAGTACCCTAAATAAAAAAATCATGCTTACCAAAAAAAAATTACTGAACACCAAAAAAATAAGGCCTAAAAATACAAAAGTACCACCATTTTAATTACGACTGCACTTCAAATTATATTCAAATACCAAATATATTGAATGATCACCAAAAATCATTAATGATCACCAAATCTTGAAGACCAAATTAATGCGATATTTTCACCTAAATAAACCACCATGATTACCAAATGTATACATATTACCAAATAAAGTAAACTGATGCCAAAATTACTAGCCCCTCCCGCTCAACCCCCCGTAGCTCGCACCGCATACCTACCTAACCTAATCTACTTTTCTAGTAGCATTTCGTTATGCTACTAGAAAAGCAAGTTAAACTGCTATCAGTTAAGTGGGTTAGGTTAGGTTAGCACTGCGACCCTTACAGAAACGAAATGGTACTAGAAAAGTAGATTAGGTTAAGTTTCAACTGCTACCCATACAGATACGAAACGCTACTAGAAAAGTGGGTTAGGTTAGGTTTGAATTGCGACCTTTACAGAAAAGAAATGCTACTAGAAAAGTGGGTTAGGTTAGGTTTGAACTGCGACCCACACAGAAACGAAATGCTACTAGAAAAGTGGGTTAGGTTAGGGTTGAACTGCGACCCTTGCAGAAAAGAAATGCTACTAGAAAAGTGGGTTAGGTTAGGTTTGAACTGCGACCCTTACAGAAACAAAATGCGACTAGAAAAGTGGGTTAGGTTAGGTTAGAACTGCGACTGTTACAGAAATAAAATGCTACTAGAAAAAGGTGACGAAGTGGATTAATTAATTTAATAGGATAACGATATATTAAATATTTGCACATTTTTAATTAAAATGTGGTTACAATTTTTGTGATCATTTACTATTTTTGCGTTAACAATGATTATTTTGGAGTCATTTGCTTTAGTAGGAGCAAGATTTAAAAATTTGGTTATCATTTTACATTATAATAGAGTTTTAATTTTGGTGGTCATTTACTATTTTTGGGTTTACAATGATTATTTTGGTGTCATTTTCTTTAATAGGATAGCAAGATGTAAAAATTTGGTTATCATTTCACATTAAAATGGGGTTTGAAATTTGGTAATCATTGACTATTTTTGGGTTAATAATGATTAGTTTGGTGTCATTTCCTTTAAAAGGATAGTGAAATGTAATAAAATTGGTAATCATTTCACATTAAAATGGTGTTATAATTTTGGTGATCATTCATGATTTTAGGGTGGTAAAATAATTTTTTTTGGTATTAAATTTTACTAAATCTGGTGATCAGTTAAATAGCAGCCAATAGTAAAGCGGCCAGCGAAAGAAAAGTCTTTTAGAAATCGATTTTCGCTCATGTCATGTCGTCTCGGATATGTGTGAATATGGTATCGATGCATTCAGTGTAATACCGTGAACACAAATATATGAGATGACAAGCGCGAAACTGGTGGGGGTAGTTGCTGTGACACTATTACTAATACCGCGAATACCGAGGTTCGCAAATTTCGGGTATTTTTCTCTTTTACTTCAATGAAGGCGTAATTTACTCTAATTACGCCTTCATTCTGTCTGTCCGTCTGTCTGTCACCAGGCCGTATCTTATGAACCGTGATAGCTAGGCAGTTGAAATATTCACAGATGATGTTCTATTGTCGCTATAACAGCAAATACTAAAAACAGAATATAATAAATATTTAAGTGGGACTCCCATACAATTAACAAACATGTCGTCTCGGATATGTGTGAATATGGTATCGATGCATTCAGTGTAATACCGTGAACACAAATATATGAGATGACAAGCGCGAAACTGGTGGGGGTAGTTGCTGTGACACTATTACTAATACCGCGAATACCGAGGTTCGCAAATTTCGGGTATTTTTCTCTTTTACTTCAATGAAGGCGTAATTTACTCTAATTACGCCTTCATTCTGTCTGTCCGTCTGTCTGTCACCAGGCCGTATCTTATGAACCGTGATAGCTAGGCAGTTGAAATATTCACAGATGATGTTCTATTGTCGCTATAACAGCAAATACTAAAAACAGAATATAATAAATATTTAAGTGGGACTCCCATACAATTAACAAACATGTTTTTTTTTTGCGGTTTTTTGCGTGATGGTACGGAACCCTTCGTGCGCAAGTTCGACTCGCACTTGACCGGTTTTTTGTTGTTATAGGGCCTTTGTTTTGTTGAAAGCTTAAGGGTTTTACGCATATATGTGGATACAGGTATACTGAGATAGACATTGCCTGTAACAACATTGTGGTAAAGGGACCGTCCCGTCCCCGAGCATTTCGTATATTGACAATATTCTCGAAAGATGCATAAAGATGCGTATAATATAATATAGCTAGAGTTGGTCGATTGAGGAGTGTCTTTTCAAAAGGACTTTTTTTGGATGGTGTTCATAGAGATATAAGCTCTTTTGAAAAGACTCTCCTCAAATATAATAGAGATAATGGCTAATGATGAGCTTAGGCTCATCACAATATATTACTTGGTTATTCGATAAAATTAGGAACCGAAAGATACCAGTTCTTCGTTTTGGAAGTTAAAACGAACTTACAATTTTATTTTAATTACTTTGAACTTAAACTTTGAGTTCATGGTTTTTTTAATAATTCAACTTTTCCAAATCTAAGAGCCCAAAGTTTAAGGTCAAACTAGTTAAAATAAAATTATAAGTTAATTTTAACTTGCAAAACGAAAAAGTAGTATCTTTTGGTTCCTAATTTTATCGAATAGGTAATAAATTGTGTGGCTGAGGAACAGAGGTATGACCGTGTTATACTTAGTATGTTTCTCGAAATAGGTACTATTAAATCCCAACTATCATCACATTCCTCACGTAAAATATAGTTTTGCAAATAAATAAAAATAAAACAAGTTCTACCTTTACGAGTCCCTGTTTTAACCTATAATAGTTTCCTAGTAAAAATGGCTTTTGGGATTAAGTTCGCCGTTAGTTCATTAGTGAAATAAAGAAACAGATAAAAAGTAAATATCGAAAACTCAATTGGCCCGTAATTGTTTTATTGACCTCGTACTTTAATTGCGCAATTTGATTTCTAATTCCGTCTGCTTCCATAAAAAGTTATTTTGGTAGAAGAGCCGGCCGCAAAATTTCTAACCGACTTGATACCACGATGAAATGCACAATGGTTTCCCAGAAAAGTTATGCTAAGTCCGAATTCGATAGTCTGCCACGGCGGAACTTGCCGAAAGTACGAAAAAGAAGGCCACTTCCGGTGCGAAAAAAGGGGCTGATTTAACCCATCTGATACCGAGATAGTAGTTATGGCAGCAGTTAGAAATTTACATGTAGACACAGAAAAGCGAAGTCTGCCACTATTTTTTTTGCCGGAAGTGCTTGGCAGACGCTCTCAAAGGTGACCATCGGGACCCCTAAATTAACCCATCTGATACCACCATGAAACCAATGCCAGTCGGTAGGTATGAACTCTCATGTCAGGAATATATAAGTCTGCCAAGGCTTTTCCTGCCGAAACACCATGGCAGACGAGATTATGTAAGCAAGGTCGCCATCGGTTACCCTACACTAACCCATCTGATACCACCATGAAACCAATTCCATTCGGTAGGTATGAACCCCCATTTTAGGAATATATAAGTCTGCCAAGGTTTTTCCTGCCGAAACACCTTGGCAGACGAGATTATAAGCAAGATGACCATCGGTTACCGTACACTAACCCATCTGATACCGCCATGAAACCAACTCCAGTCGGTAGGTATGAACCCTCATTTCATGAATATATAAGTCTGCCAAGGCTTTTCCTGCCGAAACACCTTGGCAGACGAGATTATGTTAGCAAGGTGTACATCAGTTACCCTACATTAACCCATCTGATACCTCCATGAAACCAATTCCAGTCGGTAGGTATGAACCCTCATTTCGGAAATTTTTAAGTCTGCCAAGGCCTTTCCTGCCGAAACTCCTTGACAGACGAGATTATGTAAGCAACATCCGCATCCGTGGGACCGGTATACGTGATTACTGTAGGCTTATTTATTACTTTATGCTTTTACATATTTGTATATTATTATGTTATTAATGAAATATATTTATAATTTATTAAACCTATACCTAATACATTGGGAATTCATTACCTGCTTACGGCAGTAGTAGGGAGTAGTGGGTGAGTTCTGGCTCACTTAGCCAGGCCAACAGTCCCTCCCCCTTTTTTTCCCTTGTTGAGGCCCTGCAACCTTACCTTGAACCCAACCTAATGTCATTGTAGCTCGAATCTAACCTAATCTATTTTTATTGCTTTTAGAAAATATTCTAATAACAATTATCTACTTTTGCAAAGTTAAATGTTGAATTCTTTATTTCGCAAAATGGAATTTTAATGTGACTATAATGTATGTGCAATCTACTTAGAAACTGGGTTTAGAAATATAAAAACACACATTTTATATAGGATAATAAGTTTATTCAAGTAATATTCTGAACATATGAGATATAGTAACATCATTACTTATTCTGTGTACAGTGGAGAAAACATGCAAGTTGACATTTTTCGTTTTAAAATAAAGATAAACTAAACAGTATTTGCCACAAACCGATGTAAAAAAAAACTTAGCAGTTGTTGATTACAATACCATATCTTAAGGCCCCAGTACACAATGGGCCATCGCCGGCCATTCCAAGGGACGCATTTATGCGTTAGAGGGAGCAAATGATATTGCTATCTCATTCTACCGCATGGCTGCGTCCCTTGGAGTGGCCGGCAATGGCCCATTGTGTACTGGGGCCTTTACAATTTCTCTCCATGAACATTTTATGATACCCAACCAACCTTCCGGTTTTCGCCCGAATGAATTAAAATATTCACCAACACCATTGACATCAATATAAATGGCTATCCGATGTCAGCCAGGTTTAAAATCCGGATCTAAATTGATAATAAGCAATTTAAACAGGTGAACAGGTAGCTGAACAAACATTGGCATTTTGTTGGCTGCAAATACATTCGATTCCACGCCTATATTCATTTTACTCATATAGTGTTACACAGAACTCATTTGCTGTCAAGAATTACCGACAATTGTCGTGTTTCTTGTGACAATTGTCATTAGCTTCGCAAAATAAGTACTATAACAATCTAGATCCTGGTACTCTCACGGGACGTTACCGAGTACCAGAGGGGGAGAATGTAACAATACTAATTCTCACGACGCGCGGGCTCGAATACTTTCTCGCTCGCACAGTACTGCGTCACACCAGCCAGCCACCGAGGAGCACCGAGCGCGCACGACGATCGCCGACCGGACCGAATAAAAGCCGCAGTCCGCGCCGCATTAGATCATTCAGCTAGCGACTGCCTTAGCGATAGGTACACCTCTGTCCTTTGGCGAGTCTCAATGGGTCGGGAGTTCGATAGCCACTTGCAGTCTTCTCCCTGACCTCCTTAGGTTTAGCTAGTGCCTTGGCGATAGGTTCCCGACTGTCCCTTGGCAATTTGCATCGGTAGCAGGCGTGCTCAACCTTGCCGTCTGTTATTCGATATTACGTAGATAGGAAGTAACCAGTTTTGTATGAACCCATAAATGTATGCACCTATATGTATAAGTTTCCATAGTCAATAAAAGTATCGTTGACATTGGCGTTTGAGTGAAACTCCCACCTACCCTACAATTGGGGCTATCGAACTCCCGACCCATTGAGACTCGCCAAAGGACAGAGGTGTACCTATCGCTAAGGCAGTCGCTAGCTGAATGATCTAATGCGGCGCGGACTGCGGCTTTTATTCGGTCCGGTCGGCGATCGTCGTGCGCGCTCGGTGCTCCTCGGTGGCTGGCTGGTGTGACGCAGTACTGTGCGAGCGAGAAAGTATTCGAGCCCGCGCGTCGTGAGAATTAGTATTGTTACAGTACTTAGTATTTGGCGATATAATGGAGTTTTTATTTTATTAACATGTTGGTGGCAAACAAGCACACTGCCCGTCTGATGGTAAGCGGTTACCGTAGCCTATGGAGGCCTGTAACGTCAGTACCAACTGTGATGTCGACAAGTGTCGCACCTGCCACCGTAGTGAAATAGAGGCCAGGCCCCAATTTCACATCGGTGACAGGTGCGACGAATTGTAAAATCACTATCGCTGACGTCACAGGCATCCATGGGCTACGATTACCACTTACCATCGGGCGGGCCGTATTCCTGTTTGCCACCATCATTGTATTATTAAAAAAAAACTTTATTATATCGGAAAAAACAGATATTTCTCCTGTGAAGTTTCTGACAATTGTCAAAGATCTAGAAGAATTGTAGGTAATTCTTGACAGGTAATGAGTTATATGTCGGAATTTCGTGACAATTGCAGTGTTTCTGTGACAATTGTCATAAACTTAGCAAGAGAAATATCTGTTTTTTTTCCGATATCATAAAGTTTTTTTTTAATAATGCAATGATGGTGGCAAACAGGAATACGGCCCGCCCGATGGTAAGCGGTAACCGTAGTTCATGGATGCCTGTGACGTCAGCAACAGTGATTTTACAATTCGTCGCACCTGTCACGTTGGTGAAACAGGGGCCAGGAGTTAAGTCAAAAGCTAGTAAACAGTAATCTCCTCCATAGTCCTCTCTAACTTTCAGGCAGTTTTATTAACTTCTTATGGTATCAATGTGGAGTATAAATAGTCTACTATACATATATCCCAAAAACTTTAACGTTTACGTTTTTAAATACAGGGTGACCTTAGCCATTGGACAAACCCTGAAATCCCACATAGGGTTACTTCTCAGAAATGCTCTAACGGTAATTTCTTTTTAATTAGAACAAAAGATAAAACATTAAATTATCAAACAAAAGTTAATTCCAATAATCGACAACAAAAAGAAACATACTGTATTAATCATTGGCAGTGCTTTTGACAATTTGTTTGAAAATGTGCGGCAATGATGACATTTGTCAAAAGTCAGAATCTTATTAATGTCATAAATAAAAAAGATAATCAAAACGGTCGAAGAAAGTTTTAATTAATTTAATTTAATTTAATAATTTAATAATTAATAATTAATCTTATTTAAAGCTGCAACACGACTGATTAATTGACATGATTGTTCTCCCAGAAGGAGGTTCGTGGGGTGTTAGACTTTGGTACGGTCGTATAGAGGGCGGTCTCGTGACTTCAGAAAATTCCGACTTTTGGCCTACCGCTTCCGGTCAGAAAAATGTTCGACGGCCCGGCCAAACGGTGGGAGGTAGGTGGGGGGTGCTCGACCAAATGTCATAGAGGGACCCTGGCAGTTTTTGACGCCGCCATTTTTTTTCAAAATGGCTGACTTTTTTATTTAATTTTTTCAAGTTTGTCCTAGCGCGCTGAAATTTTGGTCACGGAATCTCGGGGTCCTCTAGATTCGTATGGGAAAAAAAATTTCGAAAAAATCCAAGATGGCGGAAAAAATGGCCCCTTTTATTTTGTATGGCAACTTTTAAACGGTGCGAGATAGGTGGGGGGTGCTCGAACAAATGTCATAGAGGGCCCCGAGACAAAATAAACTGCATTTAAAAATTTTCAAACGGGCCGACTTTTTTTTTTTTTTTTCAAGTTGGTCCGAGCGCGCTGAGATTTGGCATGGCGAGAGATAGAAGCCTCTAGATTCCTATGAAAAAAAAAATTTTTGTAAAAAATCCAAGATGGCGGAAATAATGGTCATTTTAATTTTGTATGGCAACTTTTAAACGGTGCGAGGTAGGTGGGGGGTGCTCGACCAAATGTCATAGAGGGCCCCGAAACAAATCAAACTGCATTTAAAAAATTTCAAAATGGCCGACATTTTTTTTTAATTTTTCAAGTTGGTCTGAGTGCGCTGAGATTTGGCATGCGGCGAGCTAGGGGGCCCAGCATTACCATGTAAAAAAAATTTTTGGAAAAATCCAAAATGGCGGGCGACAAGGGCAAAATTCAAATTTCCAAGTAGGTTAAGCGAGCCCGAAGGGCGAGCTTCAGGCCGGGAGGCCGAAGGCCGACCCCGCGTAGGGCCGTCAGGCCCGGAGCTTCACCCCGAATATCCAAGCGTGCCCCGCCCCCAGTAATTTTGGGCGAGGCCGAAGGCCGAGCTGCGGGAATGACGAACAAAGCAAAATCCTATACAAAAAGTGTGTTAAGCGAGCCCGAAGGGCGAGCTTCAGGCCGGGAGGCCGAAGGCCGACCCCGGCGGAGGGCCGAAGGCCCGGAGCCTCCACCCCGACTCCCAAAACGCGAGGCCGAAGGCCGAGCTGCGTGAATGCAGTTCCCCCAAGCGTTCTACAAAGTCAACTGTCTTGATAAGCGAAGCCGGCGGGCCGAAGGCCCGACGGCGAAGCGTCGAGGCTCGCGAAGGCCGAAGGCCGAGCTCCGCGTAGGGCCGAAGGCCCGAAGCGTCACACGAGAGGGGGAAGTTGGCCTACGGCCTTCGGCCTTCGGCCCGCCGTTTCGCTTGTCTAAGACACTTTTCCTATTGGGTCGTGTTTAAGCTCCAACTTCCCGCTTAAGCCCCGAAGCCAAACCAACCCTCCCAACTGTTTTAATAAGCGAAGCGGCGGGCCGAAGGCCCGACGCTGAGCTTCGAAACCCAGCGAAGGACGAAGGCCGAGCTCCGCGTAGGGCCGAAGGCCCGGAGCGTCCCTTACGAGTTCCCAAGCACGCGAGGCCAGGCCGAGCTGCGGGAATGTAGTGCTTTCACGCGGATCTTTTCGTCCTAGCAAAAGTACAACTTTATTTCTTTTTCCCTTTGGAAAACAAACTACTACTACTACTACTACTACTACAACAAAAACAACAGCACCAACAACAAACTACAAGAAGACCGCGGGGCCCTCGGGCCCCGCGCACAGGGCAAAATCTAGTCATACTATTTATTACCTCAGGAGCTACTAACACATACAGGTTGCTCCAAAGTAAAAAAATCGTAATTTGTTATGATACTTTGTATACTGGTTCTAAATACCATTGACGTGTAAAATTGTATTGATTTTATGAATAAATTATTGAATATTGAATATAAATACCCTAATGCATGGACACCCTGTATATCAACTTGAAAGAAAATGTTCAATATTTCTTTATAGTGCGACTCCTTAGCTCGATTTAGTATGGAGGTAGAGTCTGGCTAATAAAAGATGAACCTGCAAAAATGCGGTCCTGGTCTGACCCATCCTAAATCCTGTCCCATCCGGCAGAAAGCACGAAACTTGGCATGCAAACTTCAAACTTCAACATTTATTCAGCAAATAGGCCGCAAGGGCACTATTACACGCCGCTAAAGAAATTTTCACTTCAAAAAGTTTTGAGATGTAATGTGAAACCAAGTCGGTTATTTTAATCAGTGCCAGGGGGTGTTAAAACAGTATCAATAAGATATCTTTAATTTGTAATTTTTAGCGAGTTTTAGCGGTGGGCAAAGTAATCCGGTGATTTGGCATCCATACCAACATTGCCCACCACCAAAAACGGATTAGGGTTGTCACTTTCATCTAATTTACCCAACTTCGCATGTAAAATAAGGTTATGTTTGTACACTAAAGTAAGTTTATAAATATATACTGTATTTAATTTGTCTTATTATCCTTTACTTAGATGTTTTATCCCGTTAACTAATGAAAAACACAGCAAAAATCATATTTTTGGCTATTAAACTATTGTAACAGATTTTCTCAAAAGTGACAACCCTAGCCTTTGTAAAATGCTTAGGCGAGCCTTATATGGAAATGAGCAAAAACGGGTAGGCAACATTGCCCAGCAAATTTATTTAAAAGTTTTTACACTTATCGCTAAGTTATTAACAGGGAATGGTAGGATTGCCCAAAACCAGTGATCCTTAGACATCATCATCATACGAGCTGTATTTGAATACCAAATTGACGTGGGCAATGTTGGCGAAAACTCCGGATATCTTTGCCCACCCTCTAAAACGCAAAAAAATGGGTAAAAACACGATAAAAATATTTTTTCTTCAAATAAACTGATGCGTTTGATCACAATGGACGTGCTGAGCAAAAAAAGTAATTACGATTTGTTTTTTTTTTTGAGAAATTCGTGTTTTTTTTAAATGCGGGCAAAGTTGGTGATAATGACCGGTACCTACTCTTCGAAGGCCGCAAAAATATATGACATGCTCTTATGGTTCTACAAATAAGATCGTGTCAGATATTTTTGCGGCCTTCGGTGTGTGTTGTGTAACATAAATTGCAGGTGACTGTATATTAGGAATAATTATTTTATTTAGTTTCAACGAAAGTTTCAAGTTTAGTACGAAAATACTTCAGATATACAATATGCACAAAATGTAGACCTAATCGAAATAAAACATTGCTTTTTATAGTAAATTTTTTTTAAAAACATTCGATACATAGGTATACATAACAATAACCAGGCCACAGCGGTATTGGCCTGTAAGCTTTATCTCGGTCTCCAAAGCCGCAAAAACTCGCTAGTACTTCGTGCTGGTCTAGCCGTTATTTTTTCTTGAAGATTTTCAGAGAACAGCACGTACACGCATTATACATATAGACGGAACGAACGGCATAATCATAATCATTTATTCGTCGCAATCCATGGTATTACAGATCTAGGTACAAGACTTTCAGGTATTACTTATACGAATTACATAACGCTTCCTGTTAATAGGCAATATTTTAAGATAAAAGTTCTATAATATATTACAAAGATTACAATTGTCATCAAAATTAATTGACGTACAGAAGTCAAATACGTTTTTAAAATGACGCAAAATGAAAATTAATCCCAATCAGTAAAGGATGAGTCTTTAAACTTTTTTCATTTTAAGCGAGTTTTGATTTGAAGGAACATAATACTTAAATTCGACTGTAATCGTATTGTTTTAAGATAGTTTACTGAGGTTTTCAACCATTATGACCCGTAAATAACAGCAAATCAAATTTAAAGGAGACGCGAGCTGATATTTATGTACCCTATTTTTTGAAATACAATTTATCTACTGGTATACTTTCTCGTGTGCGTATATGATTTAATGTCAAATCAAGCTGTCATTTTTATTTGAAGAATTATACGTGTGCTCCGGTGCAGCCCCAGCGGGCATCTGACTTGAAGAAGAATTTTGAGTGATGTCGTCAATGTATGGAAATTGTTCGAAGGTTTACATTTGAGATTGAATTTCTGTGTTGTCTTTGTGAGTAAAAATATAAATTTTGAATTGTCTAGCTTTCAAAATCACACAATAATTCAATTACTGTCAAAGACAAAATTGTTTTGCTTCTTTCTCAAACGGAACTCCATATTTTGATATTTTGATACTTTTAGTGTCGATTTGTAGAGAATAACAGCAAATTAAAAATATAATGGCATGAAGAGTCGGTACACGGTTTCTTCGTGAACAAATTTACGTGTAATAATAATAATTATAATATAATATATATTATAGTGGTTTTCCGGGTCAAGGTCCGGGTCCGAGTCCGGGTCCGAGTCTGAGTCCGAGTCCGGGTCCGAATCCGTGTCCGAGTCCGTGTCCGGGTCCGAGTCCGAGTCCGGTTCCGAGTCCGGTTCCGAGTCCGGGTCCGAGTCCGAGTCCGGGTCCTAGTCCGAGTCCGTGTCCGAGTCCGAGTCCGGGTCCGAGTTCGATTCCAAGTCCGGGTCCGAGTCCGGGTCCGAACCGGATCCGGGTATGAGTCCGGTTCTGGGTCCGAGTCCGGGTCGCAGTCCAAGTCAAAATCGAAATTAGAAATCACCAAACGTGTACTATGCGTCGTTGAAGAGTTTTGTTCTGGTCATCATCAGCAGTTCCACTTCATCAAATGCGACAGTTTTTAATGTAAATGCTTGATTTTATGATGAAAATACAAAAAACATCTATACTTATGCCTTTAATATTTGAGGAGTTCCCTCGATTCCTTATGGATCCCATCATTAGAACTCGAGCTTGACAAAAATGTGGCTTTAAAACTTGACTTGCTTAACAAACATAACGAAGAGGAAAAATCGCCAAACGTGAACTATGCGTGGTTGAAGAGTTCTGTTCTGGTCATCATCAGCAGTTCCACTTCATCAAATGCGCCAGTTTTTAATGAAAATCCTTGATTTTCTAATGAAAATACAAAAATGTCTATACGCATGCCTTTAAGATTTGAGGAGTTCCCTCGATTCCTCATGGATCCCATCATCAGAACTCGAGCTTGACAAAAATGTGGCTTAAAAACTTGACATGAAATGAAATGAAATGAAATGAAATGAAATGAAATGAAATGAAATGAAATAATTTATTAATAACAATAGTTACATGTCAGATATTACCATGTTTGGTATTATACATAATTTATACATCAATACATATTCGCAACACTTTGGCTTATATTAGAATAGGTAGGTTAAAGAATTCTTCATAACTATAAAATACGTGAGTCTCGAGCCACATTTTTAATTTATTCTTAAAGCCCGCGGTGGTAGCTGCTTTTCTTATACTATCAGGCAAGCGATTATACACGCTAGGTCCCACAATATGGATCAATTTCGCTGATTTGGCGAGTCGGTGTGTTTCGACTACCAGCCTATTTTTATGTCTGTTACTGCGGAGGCTGTACCTGTCGTTAGTACCTTTACATTTAAACCTGGCAATATTTTCTCGCGTGAACACCGCAATCTGATGTATGAACAGACATGGGAGGGGAAGGATCTTAATGTCCCGAAAGAGGTCACGTGCGGGGGCATCCGCTGCCTTGCTGGCCATAGCGCGGACAGCTCTTTTTTGCATGGCGAACACGCGTTTCCAGTCAGCTGCGCGGCCCCACAGTTCCACGCCGTATGTCAGAAGCGAGTGCACTGTGGCAAAGTAGCACTCTCGTACCGCAGGTCTTCCGGCGGTGAGCGTAAGCCTCCGCAGCGCGAAGCACGCGCGCCCCAGCTTGCCGCACAGCTCGTCGATATGCGCTTCCCATGTTAAAGCGTTGTCCAGCTGAAACCCGAGGAGACGTGTGCAGGTCACCTGCTGTATAGGGGCACCGCCCGCACACACTCTCAGGGGTGAGCTGGCGTGGCCGTTCAGTTTGATCGTCATGAAGGACGTCTTTTCCTTATTAAGTGCCAAACCGTTTGTTCGGAACCACTCGTGCAGCTGATTCATTACGTTATTTAGTGCTCTCTCCAACTCCCGTCCAGATGTCGTGCTTACTACCGCCGTTACGTCGTCGGCGTACATAAAAATTTGAGCGCCTTTTATGGTTTTCGGTAAGTCGTTTAGCAGAATACTGAACAATGTGTTGGAGAGGCACGACCCCTGCGGGACACCCATTAGGTTTTTTAATTCTGAGGACTTGACTTTCCCGCCATCACCGACAACGATTTGGGCTCTCTCGTTCATGAATGACAGTAATAGTCGGGAAGCCGGTCCTCGTATGCCATAGTGGGCGAGTTTGTCGGCAACGAGGGCGTGATCCGCCGTGTCGAAAGCGCGAGACAGGTCGCAGCAGATCACCGCCACGCTGTGTCCCGCTTCGCGATCCAGCATAACGCAGCGCACCACGTCTCGCACCAGGTCGGTGGTAGATCGACCCTGGCGGTAGGCATATTGACTGTCAGTGAATACATTCCTAGGGGACCAGAAATCAAGTAGTCTTTTATTTAATCCTACTTCGAGACACTTACTTGGGCATGGGACTAGAGATATGGGACGGTAAGATTTAATAGCTGACTTCTGGCCTTTACCTTTATACAGTGGGCTTATCTTGACCTTTTTAAAGCTCTCCGGGTACACACCTACTCTCATGCAGCAGTTAAATAGCTGAGACAAAGCATAGGAGATCGCTGGGCTGGCTTGCCTGAGCAGATTGGCGGATAAGCCGTACACGTCAGTACTGTTTTTTGGTGCTATAGATGTTCTAAAGATCTGAACGACTTCGTCTGGTGTGAAAGGTTTGAGCCTTATTGAGCAGTCGATGGCGGCGCGCTCGTGTGATAAGGTGGTGATGGAGATGGCGCGGTCGGCGGAGGGCGCGCCGCACACGGCGGCGGCCGTGACGAACTCGCGGTTGAGCGCGTCCACCGCGAGCTGTTTCGTGGCGTACGGGTTGCCGGCGCAGTCCACCAGCAGGTCCGTGTAGTCAACTCGCTCACGAGGGTTCCGTCCCAGCTCGGTGTTAATAGCGTTCCACATTGCTCTGCTTTTGTTTGTGTTATTGCTAATTAAGTTGTTAAAGTAAACTGTACGTTTAGCTTTGAGTTTAAGGTTGTATAAATTTAGAATTTTATTTGAAGAATCGGTTAAGGACAGATTGGTGGGGTATTTATTTGAAAGATTTATAAAATCGAATGCTAATAGTTTTAGATCTATAATTTCGGAATCTATCCAGGGACAACTTTTAGCGTGTAGGGTTATGTTTTTAATAGGAATGTGTATATCAAGCAAATAGCTCATTATATTAATAACTTTAGTTGCGAATAGTTTACAGTCGTCGTGGTATTCATTAACTATCTCATACCAGTCTATCGATTCGAGCGCATTGACAAAAGACGCTGTGTTTTTGTTGCTAAATACTCGTTTCCTTATCAGTACCGGTGTCTGGTGTCGAGGGGAGCGGGGCGCAGCGATGCGCTGCGCCGTGTGGTCGCTTAGATTAGTGTTTACACAGACCGCGGACACTCGCCCGTGACGAATGTTTGAGTACGCATGATCTAGCAGAGTCGCACTTTCGCCATCCCGCCTGGTGATGTCCTGGATGTACTGAGTGAAACCATGTGCCAATAAGATGTCTAGCAACTGCCGTTTTATAGAAGTGTTATTGCAGAGGTCGATATTGATATCTCCCATTATAATTGCTGTCATGTTGTCGTTATTTATTTTTGTCAACAGGCCTTCGAACAGTTTTAAGTACTCTGAATTACTAGTGAGGTTTGAGTGATAAATTCCTACGACGAGGATATCATCATCTACCAGGTATATTGCGCAGGTGTCAAATATCTGTTCGCGAGATAGGTCGCAGTAATCCGGTCTGCTTATAGCCCTGATGTTTGACTTTACGTAAATGCAGCTACCGCCGCGTTCAATTGTGGGTCTACAGTAGTAAGACATAAGGTCGTAGTTATTTAGTGTTACAGATTGTATTTCGTTATTATGAAGAAAGTGCTCGGTGAGAATTAGTACATCACAAGTTAGTTCGTCACACAACAATACTTCTAAATGCCTAGTTTTTCCATTTAAGCCCCTAATGTTTTGATGACAAGCTATCAGAGTAGCTTGTGTGGCTGCTCCGTGTTGATCGTAGGTCGTCGACGGCCCCGGCGGAGCCCTGGCGTGCTGGGCGGGAGCGGCGGCGCGGAGGGTGAGCGCGCCCGGCACGCCCGGCGCCTCCGCGAAACCACTCGCTTACCTCTATACCGGACGGCCAGTTTTCGGCGGACATGAGCTTTTCAAAACTACTCTGTGGGACTGTTAACGCAAATGATGCATAGTATTGGTGTTTTAGTTGCAACCTATCGACTGTACAGTCGGTCCTACCAGTCTTTTTAGAGATATATGACAGAATGGCTTCTGGAGTGGTGTCGGACTTGAAGAAACACGCATGTATTTTTCTTACGCGCTCGGTGGTTTTTAGTTCGCAGTCTTCAGGTCCGGTGCCCGTGACTGCAACTCGCGGTGATCTCTGTCTCATGCGGCCCTTAACATAAGTTGCAGTTTGCCATGTCATATTATTATTATCGTCGTCGTCGTCGGCTCGTTTAGCAATATTATTGGATATTGCGTCATTGATTCTTGACGTCGTGGGGACTACATCATTAGGTAAAGTGTCATTTTTGTGTTTTGGCATTGAAGTTTCACCAATTTTGTTTATTTTCGCAGGCAAAGAGATGCGTCTCGTTTCGCAAACGGCGACTTTGGCGGGTAGCGCTGCTGGGTGACGTTTAGGTCTGCGCTCAAACACTGCCGCGGGATTTTCTACGCGTGTCTTCGGCGCCGTCGATTCACTAGGTGGAGAATCGCTTGCAGCTTGCGGATTACACTTTTTGCACTGTTGCTGAGTCACTTCGAAGTTGCATATTTTTCCTTCTAGTCGTTTAATGTCCGTCAAAATACACCCAATTTTGGCTTCAATTGGCTCCAAAAACTTTTTTATTACTTTTTCTAAAGCTTCCACAGTAGCTTTCGACATATTTAAATTTTAATAATTTATTCACTACGCACACACTTTTAACGGATGCTTCCCGGCCGAGCGCGACGTAACCACCTTGACTTGCTTAACAAACATAACGAAGACGACAAATCGCCAAACGTGAACTATGCGTCGTTGAAGAGTTCCGTTCTGATCATCATCAGCAGTTGCACTTCATCAAATGTCACTTTTTTGAATGTGTATGCTTAATTTGATGATAAAAACCCAAAAATCACTATATGTATGCGTTTAAAATTTGAGGAGTTCCCTCGATTCCTCATGGATCCCATCATCAGAACTGGGTTTTGACAAAAACGGAACCAATCTGTATGCATATACATACAATCAAAAAACTAATTTTCAAAATCGGTCCAGGAATGACGGAGATATAGAGTAACAAACATAAAAAAAAATAAAAAATAAAAAAAACATACAACCGAATTGATAACCTCCTTCTTTGAGATTTGGAAGTCGGTTAACAAACTAATATTAGCCCAAAATCTAAAATAAATGAAGTACCGATCACATAAAAAGTAAAAAATTAAATTAAGTAAATAAAAACAGGAAGGTATCATAAAATGTTAATGAAGAGAAATTGTAAGAGATGGTATTATGCCAACCAACAACTGCAAAGTTTTTTAACATCGGTTTGTGGCAAATACTGTTTAGTTTATCTTTATTTTAAAACGAAAAATGTCAACTTGCATATTTTCTCCACTGTACACAGAATAAGTAATGATGTTACTATATCTCATATGTTCAGAATATTACTTGAATAAACTTATTATCCTATATAAAATGTGTGTTTTTATATTTCTAAACCCAGTTTCTAAGTAGATTGCACATACAATTAGCGATTGCAAATCCGTGAACATTTTTCAAATCCGGATTTTCGGATTTTGGTTTGACCGAAATCCGAAGTTCGGATTCAATCCGGATTTTAAAAAAGGAATATGTGGCATAAAGGCAAAGTGAAACAAACAATCAAATTAAATTGTTTTTATTAAAAATAATAAAACAGAATGCGTACACTGCTACGCCAATAACAAAATCTTAAAAAAATAATAAAAACAAAATACATACGTACACTCCCAAGTAACAAAAGGTTCTATAACTAAGGCATTTTATCACCAAACAGTGATATAGTAGGCCTATAATGATAACCATTGTGACTGCTTGTACTATAAAGGTTTTTAACAAAGCGTTTTGTTTCTATAAGATTAAAGACCTTTTAAGTAATTTTTCTCTTAAAACGATCATACAAAAGAATCTTTAAAGTGCTGCACTGTAATAGATATGCAAAAAGCGATTATGGTACTATTTAATACTATAGACGACTTTACTGATGCTTTTATGTACCTATTTTGCACTAATAATGCGTCAAAGTAACTTTTATAGTACTAGTATTGTAGCAGTATCGTAATAGTAGTTTATGTGACTGCTACATAATGAAAGGCATTAAAATACGAGTGTGGGTTTATGAAACGAATGAAATGAGTTTCATAAAAAGATCACACGAGTATTTTAATGCCTAATTATGTACAGTTACATACACTGCTTTATCTACACACATATTATAAACTTTCTATGATGTATTCACTAACCTTATATTACAGCCGACATTGGGGCACTTTGTTCTCTGGCGGAACTCGCGGATATGAGGTGGCCTCTCCGAAATATCTTTATCGCACATTTTACATGAAACTTTTGTTATAGTTACTTTAAAAACAACAAAACATTATTTTTTACTTACAAACTAATTAAAAGATAAACTGTATTAACTGTACGTCAAATGGAGGCAAATTAAAACTTTTTTCGCGCACGTCACACATCCGTAGTTTTTTTTTAATTCAGAGACAAACTAGAGTCGGGGTCGATTGCCATATCGTTCGATACCAACTAACATGCGATATTTGTCAATATCGTATGCATTTGTCATTTCATTTCGAATAAAGCGTCATCTCGACTGATATTAGAATAGGGGTCAAATCAAATTGCATTTTTTTTTTCAGAGATGTTCGAAATTTGAATGCATTACCAAATCGATTTTGATATAT
Source organism: Cydia splendana (assembly GCF_910591565.1). Taxonomy (NCBI): domain Eukaryota; kingdom Metazoa; phylum Arthropoda; class Insecta; order Lepidoptera; family Tortricidae; genus Cydia; species Cydia splendana. The sequence goes on along the minus strand of NC_085980.1, from coordinate 12,607,710 downwards.
TAATGAAGCTATTACCACATTTTCACAGATAAGAAATTTGCTGTAAAAAACAGGTAATCGTAATGTGGGCCATTATTTACGGATTTTGAAGGCATCATAGAGGGTTTATGATATGTGTGTAGATAAACACTATTAGAGGATCAATCTGCACTATAAAAGGACTTTGCACGACCATTACGTAACGTTTTAGCTTTTTAAAAGCTCTCTTAACATCGCTATAAGGCTAGAAGAGTTCTCAAAAGTTGATAAAAGAGTTGTTAAAAGTCATGAAAGTTTTTCTATAGTACCATAAAAGTTACCTGGTACGTTGCTAAATAACTTAAATCGTAACTTAAAAAATGGCTGCTGTTTTCTGCCATAATAGCACATTAGCGGCACGGCTGGAGCCTATGTGTACTATAGCAGCCACAGTTGGAACAAGTCCTTATTTCATTAATTTTAATTTAATTAAAACATGAAAATTATGAGAGCGCATTGTCAAATTTGAAATCAGCATAATGATTCTATCGATACAATTATTTTCGCATGTACAATGTACCGGCATAGTAACGGTCCACAAATGCTTTTTAGTACATCCTTTTTATTACCTAAATACAAATGTCACTTCAAGAAACAATGGCGAATGAACTTATTTAATATTTTAGGCACCCACGACGCAAGTATGATAAAAAAGATCACTGGAATCGTTTACGGTGCAAAATAGCACTATAAACATGTTTCATTGGTTACTTTTATAATTCCAAATTGCGACATAAACGTTGCAGACAGCACTATTTTAGTACTAAAGAGCGTTTCTCTTTCACTTTTACATTTCAACCATAGAGCTGATTTATCACCGTGAGAGCCTTTATGTAATGTTTATAGAATAAATCAGTGCTAAAACTAGGGCCTATCTGGGGTTTTGTAAACGTTTACAACACCATTATAGTGCTAATCATGAACACTAATTAGCACGCTCCAAAACGTTCTCAGGACTTTTATAGTACCAAATTTGGTTACTTGGGCTGCTACGCCAATAAAAAAAGCGGACGCGGGGCAAGCATACAGGTGCGAGCGAGTGCGCGACGCGCAATGCCCGGCTGGCAATAGCTCTCCCGCGTTACCGCTTCATGTGCACCGCTTTTTATTTCGCATTAGCATTAATTTTGAGCAAATTAGTACTGGTGGGAAAAAATCCGAAAAACCGGTTTTTTTTTTCAAAATCCGAATTTTAAAACGGATTTTCAAACGCTCCGAAATCCGGATTTTTGAACTTCGAATAATCCGGATTGCAATCACTACATACAATATAGTCACATTAAAATTCCATTTTGCGAAATAAAGAATTCAACATTTAACTTTGCAAAAGTAGATAATTGTTATTAGAATATTTTCTAAAAGCAATAAAAATAGATTAGGTTAGATTCGAGCTACAATGACATTCGGTTGGGTTCAAGGTAAGGTTGCAGGGCCTCAACAAGGGAAAAAAAGGGGGAGGGACTGTTGGCCTGGCTAAGTGAGCCAGAACTCACCCACTACTCCCTACTACTGCCGTAAGCAGGTAATGAATTCCCAATGTATTAGGTATAGGTTTAATAAATTATAAACATATTTCATTAATAACATAATAATATACAAATATGTAAAAGCATAAAGTAATAAATAAGCCTACAGTAATCACGTATACCGGTCCCACGGATGCGGATGTTGCTTACATAATCTCGTCTGTCAAGGAGTTTCGGCAGGAAAAGCCTTGGCAGACTTATATATTCATGAAATGAGGGCTCATACCTACCGATTGGAATTGGTTTCATGGCGGTATCAGATGGGTTAGTGTACGGTAACCGATGGTCATCTTGCTTATAATCTCGTCTGCCAAGGTGTTTCGGCAGGAAAAACCTTGGCAGACTTATATATTCCTAAAATGGGGGTTCATACCTACCGAATGGAATTGGTTTCATGGTGGTATCAGATGGGTTAGTGTAGGGTAACCGATGGCGACCTTGCTTACATAATCTCGTCTGCCATGGTGTTTCGGCAGGAAAAGCCTTGGCAGACTTATATATTCCTGACATGAGAGTTCATACCTACCGACTGGCATTGGTTTCATGGTGGTATCAGATGGGTTAATTTAGGGGTCCCGATGGTCACCTTTGAGAGCGTCTGCCAAGCACTTCCGGCAAAAAAAATAGTGGCAGACTTCGCTTTTCTGTGTCTACATGTAAATTTCTAACTGCTGCCATAACTACTATCTCGGTATCAGATGGGTTAAATCAGCCCCTTTTTTCGCACCGGAAGTGGCCTTCTTTTTCGTACTTTCGGCAAGTTCCGCCGTGGCAGACTATCGAATTCGGACTTAGCATAACTTTTCTGGGAAACCATTGTGCATTTCATCGTGGTATCAAGTCGGTTAAAAATTTTGCGGCCGGCTCTTCTACTATTTGCACCCTTTATTTTATTTTACGAACGTTTTATTGCTACACGGAATAAAACCTTAAAATCCAGTAAATAGTAGAGATGCGTCGGATATTCGGTTACTATCCGGTATCCGGCCGATCCGGCCATTATTTTAACATCCGGCCGGATACCGGACAGTACCTAACATTGCTTTATTTCGGAGTAAACAAGATTGGAATAAGAAACACTCACGGTCATAATCGTACTCGTTTATTATTTTTAAAACAATTTAAACATTCCACTCACTTGCACGCGCACTCAATTCGAACCTAGAAATAAGTCCGCGCAAACGTTCACTACGAAACAGGTCAAATCAAAACCTGCACAATGCGCACCTGAAAAACCTAAATGTAGGTATAGTTCCGGCGGCCGACTATTCGGCGACCGGATACAAAATATTCGGCCGATGGTCAGGCCGAATATCCGGTACCCGGTATCCGGCCAAACAACTATCCGTTGCATCTCTAGTAAATAGTACGCTGTTAAAAGGAAGTAAGTGAAAAAGGAAATGAAGCAAGTTCAATACAACTGACTGACTGTAAGTCAGATTCAATGTATATTGGACATTTTATAGCATACTTACCTAAGTATTAAACAACAAAATTTGCTTGAAACTGAAATGGGTCATCAAATTAAGACTGACCGTACGTACGTACAAGTGGTAAATGAAAATAGGGTTGTTCTCTCGTAAAGAAACGTCAAACGATTAGATTTTTATGGGCTACTTACGGGTTACGGGCGACCTAATTTAAAATCAACCGTTGAGAGAGGGTGAAAATAAATCTGCTATTGTATATCAGTGAACGACTTTCCAATACTTTATAATAACGTACATAAGTAGGTAGAGTCTGTGCGGAAAGAAAAGAGTCGTGGAATGTATTGGGCCCCATACATCTACAACTCTACTACTTTTACTTTAGGTAGAGTCAGTCCATGAAAAGTCTGCAGCGGATTTGATAGCCCACGCAGTACACGTGTTATTTTAAACGTCAAACTTCTATGAAATTATGATGTATAAATGACACTTGCACTGCGTGGGCTATCAAATCCGCTGCAGACTTCTCTTGGTCTTACTCTACTAATTTCGGAGTTGCACAACAGGGTTCGTCTGTCAACGTCATCGTAGTTCGTTCAAATTTGCTTGTTTCAAAATTACGCGTTGATCAGTTCATTAATCAAGAATCTCCCGTTAAAGTGACATTTCTGGTTGAATGTCAATGTGATATAGTTTATCAAAGGACTGTCTCATTTCAATCATAGACAGATAGAATCATACTATCTTTGTCTTACACTAGTACTAGCACCCAAAATAAAAGGATGAGTATATATATAGTTTTCCTGGTTCTTACTGACTGACAAATTGGTTTGACCAACTATATACAGTGTGTGTCTAACCATGGGGCTTTAAATCCAGGGCTCGATTCTACTCGCTAAACTGAGCTACTTTTACTATGGCACCAACCCCGAAATACCGATTTTTTTTTTACTTTTTGTCGACGTTTTCTATGGAAAAGCCAAAATTTTTTCCCCGATTTGAGGGTTGCTCCCATAGTAAAAGTAGCTTAGTTTAGCGAGTAAAATCAAGCCCTGGATTTAAAGCCCCATGGCCAGACACACCATGTATATCATTTTGATATCATATTGTCAGTTTGAATTAGCTTCTTGAGGACATACCTTTTAGCACCTGAGTAGCTACGTATGTGTAAAGTGTGTGAGGTCTCCCTTGACCAAATTACAGCAATAAATTTGTAATAGCGTATTGTTCGCCTTCGACGAGACGATTGTTCAAGTTTATGGCTTAAGGGGCCCACTGATTAACAGTCCGCCGTAATGTATCGGCCTGTCAGTTGTTCGGAACTGTCAAAATTTTGTTCTAACTGACAGGCCGATACCGTCCGGCGGACTGTTAATTAGTGGGCCCCTTTATTGATAGCGTCGGATACCGGCGCTGTCAAACTAATTAGGAAATTAGTTTGGAAATGGCGGGTTTGGACACTTTCAACCTTCCAGCAACACCGGGAAGGGAGTCGGCATTCGCACTATTACCCCTCTGCCGAAGCACTTGCCCAGCTGGGCATGCACACAACTTACTCGACTTACATTGCATCCTGTTGAGTACCTCCACCATGTATGAGTCCTTAAAACAAGAGTCGCGCCAAGCGAGCCGACTCGGCTCGGAAACCGTTTTATTTTTCAAACCGGTTTCGTTCATTCACCTGGGAACGAAAAGGATTTCGTTTCCGTTTGAGGTTACCGGTTAAAGAACTGTTCTATTAAGATACTGATTTATGCCTAATATCCGTTTTTGTGGAACGAAATGAACCGGTTAAATTGAAAATATTGAAGCGAGATAGAACGAGTAAGTATTGCTAACTCTTTCACGTATGACAACGAGTTTAACCGAGACTCTCCGAAAGCCAAGAGTAACCGGTATTATAACGTTCCCTGCGAATTTTAATAACGAAATAATATAACGGTTTTGGAACGATAATAACAGGTATTTCAATACCGGTTCCGAGCCCTGGAGCCGAGCAATTAATTGGGTTGGCACAACTTGACCTCCCTTTGCGTGTACGACCACAGATAAGATAATACCCTGAATTTTGACAACACTAAATAGCCGAAAGGGATAGTACCATACATAAGAAAGGGACAGCATGATTCGTCCCTGAATCGCTGCCTAACTTCGGTTTTGTAGGAAGTTTCCTTTATGTACGGTAGTACTATTACTTATCCTGTGGTTCAGTGTCCTAATTCATTTATTTTCACATTTCCGCCCACAACTCCCAGGTAATTAGCGAACCAAAACCACTGTTTTGATTCATCCAATTCCCGGAACTTATACATCACGGCCGCCATTACTCAGCCTGTTTACCAAACAAGCATAACGCTTATTTCATAGCTTGACGTGGGGGTGGAAGTGTTTTGGTTCTTTTTTGGCACGTTTTTATTATCGGGTTTCTGTGGCACGTGTATACGTCGATTTTATTTACTAATATAATCGTATACAGATGTAGAAGAGCGCTGGTGGCCTAGCGGTAAGAGCGTGCGACTTTCAATCTGGAGGTCGCGGGTTCGAACCCCTGCTCGTACCAATGAGTTTTTCGGAACGTATGTACGAAATATCATTTGATATTTACCAGTCGCTTTTCGGTGAAGGAAAACATCGTGAGAAAACCGGACTTATCCCAATACGGCCTAGTTTAACCTCTGGGTTAATTGGAAGGTCAGATGGCAGTCGCTTTCGTAAAAACTAGTGCCTAAGCCAATTCTTGGGATTAGTTGCCAAGCGGACCCCAGACTCCCATGAGCCGTGGCAAAATGCCGGGACAACGCGAGGAAGAAGATGATTAATCATACAGATGTAGTGCATAATTATTTTCCATCGTATTTTCAGGGAAACAAACGTGTATTGCTATTTCAGTCAGTCTCGGTACAAAAAGTACTGAGGTTGATTGGAGTAGCATGACAAATACGAACGTCTCCGAGAAAGTACGATGGAAAACAATAATTGAAACCTCAGGTGACCGGAGGGCTGGCAGCTACCTCGGCCAGAGGATAAGCCTGGATATCCAAAAAGGTAACGCTGCCAGCCTTCTGGGCACCATAACGCATGAAGGTGACCTGGGGAGCATTTTTTACTTATTAGTTTAGTTTAAGATTTGTTATATTTTAGTTTTAATTTTAACGTTTAGTTTTTTTTTAAACATTTTTATTTTGTTTGTTATTAATAAATAACCTTATCATGCACTACATCTGTAATTATGTTACGCATGGGACGAAAAATCTATTAAACTGAATATTAAAAAAATAGGCTTTGAATTTTTGGCGCTACACGCGTTTGTGACTTTTCGCGTAAAAGCAAAACGAAAATTTGATTAATACAAAAAAGATCTTAAATTCCAAAGAATATAATAATATTTATATAGCGTATCCTTATTTCCGGGCACAGAACACCGCCTCTAGAAACCTAATATTGGCCATTTTGTTCCCGACGCAAATCACCAAACTGTGAGGTGCGGGAGGGGTGCTCACGGCGTTGCGATTGGTCGTTTCAAACATGGCGCGCTGACACGTGCACGCGTAGGGATGGGACATGTTCATTACAGGTAGTGGGTACTGCTACCAGTGATACCGAAATTTATTGTGGTAAAATTGTTACCAATTTAGTATACTTAGAGTAAACTTACTTAATAATTATATTGATTAATTTAATATTTCATTAAGTAATTTAACAATGTACCTGAAATTTTTACTTAACATATTAGGGCATTTCTGCTTAAAGTACCCAGAACATGAATTTTAAAGTTTAGAATTTTTATATTATTTCCACTCAGAATCGCAATCTCTTTCGATACGAGAAAAAAGTGTCGCCAAAATCTCATACAATTATTTTCTTTTGTCCGTTTTATTAAGGTCATAGAAGGTTGTATTGAAAACATATTCAAATGGACCAATAACATATGCCTATTACAAATCAACTCCGAGTTCTCTCGCACTTATTTGAAGTTCATCATCAGGTCCATCTCGTGACATGAGACCTAACTGCTCACCTACAGGATTCTAAAAAACCCATACAACATATGTCTATCACAAACCAACACCGAGTTCCCTCGCACTTCTTTGAAGTTCATCATCAGGTCCATCTCGTGACATGAGACCTAACTGCTCACCTAGAGGATTTTAAAAAACTCATACAACATATGTCTATCACAAACCAACACCTAGTTCCCTCGCACTTCTTTGGAGTTCATCATCAGGTCCATCTCGTGACATGAGACCTAACTGCTCACCTAGAGGATTCTAAAAAACCCATACAACATATGTCTATCACAAACCAACACCGAGTGCCCTCGCACTTCTTTGAAGTTCATCATCAGGTCCATCTCGTGACATGCGGCCTAACTGCTCCGCTGGCTTAGAGGATTCTAAAAAACTTACACAACATATTACCTATATATTATGTCTAAAATGGTACAATACGGTATGACGAAGCACGAAGTTTCCGCAACTGAAAAACCATCATCGACACATCACTAGTCGAAAGGGAAAGGGATAGCGCATTGCATTTTCAAGTTGACGAAAAGGGACGGACATACTTCGCCTCTGCTTACTGACCAGTATAAAATGAACCCCGCGGACAAGAAACATTATTCAATGAAATAATGAATTTGACTTTCCTGTGGGATGTTATTCCATCTGTTTCGTAAGTAGATGTCTTAGATGACTTGCCACACCATTTTACGCTGCAATATCCCATGATTTCCCAATGAATTCAATAGTTTACGATTTATTTTCTTAGACTCGTGCACACTGCTAACAGGTCGTAACCTTGGCCGCAACTGATCGGAGCGGCGCACGAACAATCTTATATTTGACCTATACACCATACGGGCGGTGACCGCGAGTCGTCCTATAAGCTCGGTCTATAGGGGTTGGTCTGTGTTTCCGGGTCATGTAATGCCAAGAACTAAATAGTTGCATTTGGCACTTTTTTCAAATTCTATAAATAAAGCAGAACTGTACCGTACTTCAGCTATTTATATGTCTAGATTACGACTAGATCAGATCTGCCGATGTCGTTTATGTAAACGCGATCGTGAACGACGGTAATATATGCAACCGATCAAGCGAGCATCTCACCTTAGTTCATATTCCTCTTTCGATGCGAATAGGTACGAGTATATACTCGCTTCATTATACCTAATCAGTAATCGTCATCATATCTCCTTTATCTTTGCGTTATCCCGACTTTTTGCCACGGCTCATGGGAGCCTGGGGTCCGCTTGACAACTACTCCCAAGAGCGCGCAAGCACTAGTTTTTACGAAAGCGAACCGCCATCCGACTGCTACCTACGTAGCTACATAGCATACAACTTAATTTAATTTTGGAAACTTTCGCTTGCTCGGGTATCAATATTAGCACGATGAGTTCAACAATAACTTGTAAACTTTGTAAAAAATAACTACTCTCATGGACAAATTTAGAGGAAGTCAAAAAAAAGTTTAATTATATAATTTACATGCTGTATCCAGTAATAAAACCTTTTTTATTGCGTTCCTTTAAATTTATCCATGAGTTTATTTATTAATTTGAATTCTAAAACGTAACAAATATAAGAGCCTCGGTAGAGAGTACCATTTTGTACCATTTGGTGTTGAAACTCTAGGTCCATGGGGTCCCAGCGCGCATAAGTTGTTCGCAGAAATCGCGAAGCGTCTGGTTGACGTAACTGGTGACCGAAGAGCTGGCGGCTACCTCGCACAACGTATCAGCATTGCGATACAGCGAGGAAATGCCGCCAGCATCCTTGGTACAATGCCTCAAGGGCCTATTTTAGATTTAAGCTAGTTATTAATTTCGTTTAGTAGTACCACTGTATATATATTGTATGTAAATAAATGATTTCGAATTTGAATTAAACGTTAGATAAGCTACAAGAATAGCAGCCCTTGTCAGTTCCAAGTGCGACTCGTACAAACGCAACACTCATATCTGTACATCGGTGGACCATATTACACAAGGCATAAGTTCCACCGATGTACAGTTAACAGTGTGGACGATGGTATGAAAATGCAGTTTACGTCATATTATGTAAATCCACACGGTCTACACTTTATTTATATGCAACGGTATTTTATCTGCAGATTTTCAATATCACTACGTAAACCCATCTGCTTTTCCATTTTTCTCTCTATTTGCGTTAAACTCGGAAAGCGCTAGATAATTTTGTGCGGTTTTCACGAGCATTTACGTACGATAATGCTTTTGATATTCACAAAATACCTATATCTAAGTACTTATGTGTTTTATTCCGAGTTTTTCTTCATTTAATCATTTTGACTACACCGAAAACTTTTTGTAGACATAGGTATTATTACACAAACGGGGTCCGCCGCGATATAATTTCATTGTTTTTACCTTAAACTCCGACGTTTCAGCGGAGTTGCACCAGCTGTGGTCAGGTATGTTGTGGTCAGCTGTGTGTGGTGTGGTGTATAGACTCGTTTGTGTAATTAAATATGTGTACAAAACGCGAGGGTTTATAACTTTTTGTAGAGTCATAACGACAATGTGACGTGATTAGAGCTGCATAGATATGTCGTAGTCAGATCGTATAATCCGCCGTATTACATTACGGCTAGCCGTTTTAAAACAGGGGCGTTTTGAAATGCGGCGGTTCGACGATTAGCCGGATTGTCATTGCGATACGTTCTTCAATAAGGCGGCCTACGTTTAGCCGCATCGTACTACTATTTAGATTGTAGAGTGACCAGTTCTTTCGGTCGCCTACGTAACCGAAGTTTGACAATGTTTGCAATTTAATTTATTTTTACCATGGTCCCACCACACTACATGTGTTTCTTTTCCAAAACATTACCTTTACAACTTAAATAGACGGAGCCCCGTCAAGCGGGGCTCCTAATTCTGGGCGATTTGCCCTTCGGGCATCTGAAGCTACCTAACGAACCTAACCTACTTACCTACCTACGCTTTTTTCCCCAAAGTGTAATGTTTTCACGGACGTCTCAATCAATCAATCAATCTACGTAGGTTAGGTTCGTTAGGTAGCTTCAGATGCCCGAAGGGCAAACCACTCAGAAATAGGAGCCCCGCGGGGCTCCGTCTAGTTAAGTTGCGCAGGAAATGTTTTTTTTGAAAAGTCCGACGAGCTCCAGATTTGATGGACACCCCAGCGTTTTTCATAGTTTGTTGTTGTTATGTCAGGCAGCGCCACGAGTGTGAAAAATGGGAACTAATGAATGAATGAATGAATGATTCCGGCGGATTCTCATTCAGCCGCATTCAATCCGGCTAATCGTTGAACTGCCGCATTTCAAAACGCCCCTGTTTCTCGGCTAGCCGTAATGTAATACGGCGGATTATACGATCTGACTGCGACAGATAGATAATAATAAAATAAATTGAAACCCGTTGAGGTGCTGGCCTGTCATTGCAAGCGATGACCTCACAAAAGAGTTCGCCGAAAACTGTGCGGAACGGAAACAATCTTGGAAAGCGGACCCTGACCTAAGCATAAAACACTAGAGAGATAAACGCTAGAAAGTGAGAGAGAGGGAGAAAAAGAGAGAGAGAGAGAAAGTTAAGTACCTGTGTCTCTCGTGACGTCGAACAGCTTAGCTTGAAGATAGCGGTTGGGCGGCGTGCCTTTGGCCAGGAACAGACTGCCGCGATCGGCCGACGTTAGTAGGCACACGTTCACTAGGATCTGGAAGGAAGAAAAGGTTAAATTAATACGTGTGAGCTTTTAACTGACTCCTTCTTCTTCCTTGCGTTATCCCGACATTTTGCCACGGCTCATGGGAGCCTGGGGTCCGCTTGACAACTAATCCCATGATTTGACATAGACACTAGTTTTTACAAAAGCGACTGCTATCTGACCTTCCAACCCAGAGGGGAAACTAGGCCTTATTGGGATTAGTCCGGTTTCCTCACGATGTTTTCCTTAACCGAAAAGCAACTGGTAAATATCAAATGATAGAGCAGGTTGAGGCTGCCAAAATTTTTAGGGGTGTATATTGATTCCTATTTAAACTGGAAGCCAGAATTATCCGCTGTGGTAAACGCAGTAAACTGCGCATGCTATGCCCTCAGAAGTCTTAGGGATGAGTTGCGTCAGACTCAACTTAAAATGGTTTACCATGCACTGGTCGAATCCAAATTGCGTTATAGTATCCAACTTTGGGGAAACAGTTACAAATATAATGTAGTGTGCAGGCTGCTCTCATTGCGCAGAAAAGAGCTATTAGAATAATGGCAAGGGTACCACAGGAGACTCCATGTAAACCTTATTTTTTAGACTTCAGAATCTTAACTGTTCCCAGCCTATACATAGTGATTGTTCTCGCGGACTTGGTTAAAAATCTGCACTTGATTGAAACCACAGAACAGAGGGATAGACGTATAGCTTCCAGACGTAAAGATTTACCTCAGACCGGGAGTGCCAAGCTTAAAGTAGTCAAGCACGCGGCTGGTTACCAGGCTATTGGACTATTTAATAAGTTACCTGTTGAGTTAAAGTCACACACGAATAGCCTCATTTTCAGAAACAAGTTGAAGTCTTTCTTGCCAGAGAAGTGCTACTATTCCGTAATAGAGGAATTTGAGAATGAACGAAATTCTGACATATAAAATTAAAATTATAATGCATTTGTTATTAATGGCTAAACTTACAATTTGACATCCTATGTTTATAATTCCTAATAGGGTATTTGACTGTATTCAAAATAAATTATTTTACACCATGTATGAAATAAAGCACCAGAAGATTCATAGAGAAACGTAGATAGCAGTTACTTTTAGATACAAATTCTATTTTTAAACCCGTATAAAACTATAAAGAGTAGGTAATTTTGATTGTGACGTCACATGCTAGTGTTTCATATAAGTAATTTCCATAGTAGCAAAATTGCTTTGACAGTTCGAAAAAAGAAACTGATCTGACTAGTGGTCAAATACCCTATTCCCATTCCCATTTTATAAATTTTGTGTGTTTTTATGTTTTAAATTGAATATTAGCCGCATGTTTGTTTGTTGTTGTTGTTCTTGTAGTTTTAAGTTATTTATAACATAATTCAAACACAATGTAAAATTGATTTATGAATAAATGAATAATGAATAATAATAAGATATTTTGTACATAAGTTCCGATTCCGAAAAACTCATTGGTTTTTTTCGGAACTTTCTTTCGGGCTTTTAACTGACTGACCTACCTATACTCTGTATCTTTAGGTACTTAAATAAAAGTAAACAAATAATTTGTACATTTTCGGGTACATATAACAATTATTGATTAACCAACCAAATACAAAACCACCTGGATTTGTCACTGAACGAGCTGACTTTAACCTACATTATTTGATCATTGTAATGTTTTCATCTACCCTCAACTGGTTTAAGGTGTCATTTGAGGGTAGATTTTGTTTACTATTATTTAAGTAGTAGTAGTAGTAAAACACTTTATTGTACAAAAATCAAAACAAATCAGGAAATATAACATTCGTCATTAGTTAGTAAAAAGGCGAACTTATCCCTTTAAGGGATCTCTTCCAGTAAATACCCATGGTCTAATAAAACATGGTCTTCTATTCCCAGAGTGACACGGGCCTACGTCACAATAACATTGCCACTTTATTTCAACATAACATGTTACATGGGTACATTATACCTATGGTTAATAAGTTAAAATATTTCTTTATAATTTTATAATTTTCATTTATATGTATTTTATCTTAAATTTTACAATAACACGTCATTTTTTTAATTATTCGTTAGCAATATCTTTCGATTCACGAAAAAAATTTCAGACGTTCGGGTAATTCTGTTTACATTACTGGCAACACAGGATAGCGCTGTCACATTTGACAATTCGGATCTAGATAACTTCATGCCCTGACCGTCATCCTTGTCGAACGCGTGTTAATTGTTATTTCCTTCTCGCTCAGTGTCAGCAGTCGCAGTGTTTTCCAAACTTTTTACGTCGTAAGCTTGGTTATTAATGTGTAACTGTGAATTCGTTTTTCAAACGTTTGTCTTGTATAGATAAATAAAGTTTAATTTAATACATTAGATTTGTTTTATTTTACTATGTTTCTACATGAATAACTTAAAATTAATGCCTTTAAAATAATTTTCACCGTTGGTTAAAATTCTCCCACATTTTAAAGTTTGAGAACCTGTAAACAGCATGATGACGTAGGCCCGTGTCAGTTAGGTCATACGCGAATCTCGGAATAGAGTACCAGGCGGAGTATATTATTATACCATGTAAATACCTAAAGATACAGAGTATATCTAGCAATCAAGTTTTGACAGTGGATAACCGAGTCATTGCGCGATTTTTGGGTAAAAATCTTAAATCAAGTCGCCTTAATAGAAAGGTGGGAAGGAGGAGAGGAGCCATATGAGGGTAGATTTTGTTTACTCTTTTTTAAATACCTATAGATACAGACTATATAAAGAGCCTCTTTAAATCATACATAACTAAGTTAAACTGACATAGGAGCTGCCGCGGACATTTAAATCCGATTGCCCGGCGCACGTGGCGTCATTGATTTAATTGGCTATTTGCGAACGCCGGCCGCATACAGATTCTCTGCGTTTTTATGAGTATTAACTCGTGTATAATGGTTATGCACTGTTTTATATACTAGATACTTAAATATAAATTTGATTGATAGATAAATGTGGCACACTTATAAACATACATTGGGGTTTTTGGTGCGGGAATGTTTTTCACTAGCCAAAAATAGGGTAAAAACATCAAAAGTGTTGTAACTTTTTTCCTCCAAAATTAAATCAGAGTATTGGCTATTTACAAACGCCGGCCGCATACAGATTCTCTGCGCTTTTATGAATTTTATGATATAAGGACTAATACTCGTGTATAATGGTTATAAATGCACTGTTTTTATATAAATATTATTAGAGGTCATCTGCTTCCAGAAATATATACAGCCTTTGATTTGTAAATCAATGTATTCTGCTTTTCCAATTAATTAAACTTATATTATTTTAACAAAGAACCAGCCGTTACACCTCGATCATCCTTCCTCTCCAGAATACCCGCCTGTTATATTTTTATTAAAAATCAATTCTTACCCACATTTTATTTGTTTTATTTTTAAAGATCGCCAGTGTTGCTAACAGACGGCCATTCTGTTGTAGGAATGTCCCCATTCCGGTTAATGCTCGGCCATTCTACACAAGGCGTATGGCCTCATACAATTATTTTATATCTCTTAACAATCAAGAATTTATTTACAATAAACACATTAACAAAACTAGTATTCCAAAATGTAACTTTAATCTTATACAATACATCATTAATCAATCAAATCAAAAAAATCAAAGCATTTATTTTCAGGCTGCTAAGGCCCACAGATACATACCTTACAAACTAACATATATGTATATACAATTATAAAAAAGTTAAATACTAAAAAATCATTTTCGTGACGCAGTTTTCTGTTGCGGCGTCACTTGCTCTGGTGTAGGATTCGGCAGATTCCCACGGAACCGCCGAAATATCACACCCTTCGGCCAGAAGTCCGTGTTCGCGATGGCTTCCAGCAGCGGCCGCGGCACGCGCACCACAAACGAGCGGAAGTGCACGTAATGACGCGATCGCAGCTGGAACACTTTCAACTCGTAACGGGTGTTCTTGCGCAGATATTCCACCACATCGTCAGCCGTGGCGGAAACATGCAGGCGCGATACGTATAGCGCCGTATTCGGCGTGGCAGCCCTCAGTCCAGATGCAATATCTGGCTCCGCTGTGCCACACTGGCTCTTGCGAGGCGCCTTGCGCGGCCGCCTCTCCTTCGACGCCTGCGTGAATCCTTTTTCGGCAGGCTTTAATAAGCATATAAAAAACTAAAATGAAATAAAACTTTCTATGGCAATGTATCACTTTGATATAACATAACGTTCATTATGCAAGCAATTATTTCAGAAATTGCACTCATCATCGTCGATTTAATCACACAATTCTTCAGCGTAGACGTCGCTTCTTTGCAAGTGTGCACGTCACCGTCGACGAGATCACGCACTCCTTCTTATGTGTACACGTCACCGTAGATGAGATCACACACTCCTTATGTGTACACGTCACCGTAGACGAGATCACACACTCCTTCTTATGTGTACACGTCACCGTAGACGAGATCACACACTCCTTATCTCATGTGTATCCGTCACCGTAGACAAGATCACACATACCTTCTTTGTTTTTAATGTGTATCCGTCACCGTAGACAAGATTACACATACCTTCTTTTTTTTTTTAATGTGTGTCCGTCACCGTAGACAAGATCACACATACCTTCTTTGTTTTTAATGTGTATCCGTCACCGTAGACAAGATTACACATACCTTCTTTTTTTAAATGTGTGTCTGTCACCGTAGACAAGATCACACATTCCTTCTTACTCACGTCACCGTAGACGAGATCACACATTCCGTCTTATGTGTACACGTCGCCGTAGACGTGAGGACACACTCCAAACACTGAAAATAAACTCATGTCAGTTACAACTGGTAATACAATTAGTAGCAGACTACTAACAATTTCCTTTTCGTCACTTCTCCACTCAACAGTAAATAATCATTTCATACCGAACAATAAACTGAGGATAAGGTTATGATTCCACATTTAGCGTCAAACCTCCACTTTAATCTGCCTCACCAAACCTTTTTCATTTTCATGTTTAAATGTTGCGGCATTGAAACAACTAGCATTTACTGCATAACAATTACAATTTATAGAATACCATAAAAACTCAGTCCCATTACTGTGTTTTTCCTCACAAGCCTGATAACAATTTACCTCAATTTTTAACACTCAAATAGAGAAATATTGTTGTTCATGGTGATCGGAATATAGACACTCCAAGAGACAATTTATCTACAAAGGAGCTATCAAGTATAATGAGAAGTTTTAACATGGCAATGCACACAAAAGCACCAACCAGGATCCATGCATTAATGTGTGCGTAATGCTAACTGACACCCACCAACTTGAATTATCAGATTATGACCTGTCACCTCAAACATCAATGAAATCAAGACTGGCACGACCCGGATTGAACCGAAAAGGATTTATTGTTGATTCAACATTCGAAAGCTTCATGATAGCATAAAGGCTCCGAGGGTCTCTTCTTTTGTGAAGCTATTAGCTCGAACAACGCTCAGGAAGCGTTTAATTATCCTGTGTCTTATTCAGACTTTTTCCGATCTGTGTTTTCCCATCATTATCATCATCATCATCATCGACAAAAGGGAACCAAGAGGTTATCTGCCAAACAATAAACTCTTCAAAAATATGACAAGATATTAAAAAAATGTATACACAAATTGCAATAGCAAATATATATGTATCTTCTAACAATAATACACAAATGTAAAGCAACCTGGAATGTCATATACCCACGCAGGTACCAAATTTAGATCAGACAACAGATATAATTACTTTAAAAATGAATTATAAGATCTACCAATAATAATTAGTAAGATACAGGTAATGTACTATCCTACATTAATAATTTTATCGATTAAGTAATTTCAATGAGTTGACAAACAAACTAAATGTTGAGAATAGTCCACAATACGATTCTCTTAATGCCAACAGTAGTTGAGTAATAGTAAAACCTTTGGTACTGACGATATTTCAACCGAACCAGTGAAGTCAGGCAGGTTATTTTTAAGCAGACCTCTTGCTCATGTACATTTATCCTTCAGTCAAGGCCCCCTCCCAGAACAGCTTAAAGCTTCGTTTGACGATCTTAAAGTAACGATCCCAACAATTACAGATCGCAGTTTTACAGTGTAATTACAGCACAACAGTGATTGTCCCAATAATATCAAAATTAATAGAAAAAGCTTTTTATTAACAAAAGACAATAATAACCTCCTTACTAAACATGACATTTCACACCCTGACCAATTTGGGTTCCGTAAAGGACCAAATCCAGAATTGGCTTGTTTTGAATGTGTCAAATTTGTGACTCAAAACTTCAATAAGTCACCGATTATGGAAATTTTCCTCGACATGACAAAAGTATCTGACTCAACTGATCATGCCGAGCATCTCAATAAATTATATGCTAATGAAACTTAGAGGCCAGGCAAATTATTGACTTAAATCTTACCTAGCCAACAGAATGCAGTGCACGGAAATCAGCAAACTTGTTAGAACTAACAACCAAATTAATCACTGATCACCTCTTTGATAGTTTCTAAAGTAGGTGCTACACTTATTTATTACTTAAGGGGGGAAGGGGATTTTTTTTCATTAATGATATTCAGATGGCGATACAACTATAATTTCAGCCAGTGGTCAAGATCAAAGTATGTATAAAACAAATATTTATAATGCCCCATCTGATACTAAATATTGGATAGGAAATTAATAAGCTTCTCATTAAGCTCAGAAAACACAACCCATGCAATTCACCCATATGGAACAATACCTCGACAGCCCAACACTCGTATAAATGACTATGCATTTCATAAAACAGGTAACATAAATTAAGTTCTTTGGTTTAAATTTCAATTCATTTTTAAATTGGAAGGACCATAACCACTCTGTCACAATGTTCAAGACTTGACCATTTCGTCTTGGCCTGCAAAAACTACGACTATCTGCTTCCTACGAAGCAGTCCCCATGGCCCATCACGGCCACGTCTCATCATACTTTAGCAAATGCTCCCATGGGGATCAGTTGTAAACCACTATTTAAATATTACTGTAAATCTGGCTTGTATGTATGTATATACTCAAAATCTGTAATTTTCAAAAATCATATCCAAAATATTTCCAAGACCTTAAAATGATATGTGCTCCGTCAACCCAAGAGCACAATATCTCACACCATCCACGCTGCATGACAGAGATGCAGAAAAAATGCTTATAAAAGATATACAATAACCATACCCGTTCACACAATCACCCGGGGCCATAAGTTTAACAAACTTCTATTGGACTGGCCTCCAGATCACTGCTTTTATAATACTCGCAACATTACCTACTGATTATGTTGCTCATAAGGAGCGAACCAACTTTTTTTTTTTTACTATTTGTAGGTACTCGCTGTGTGATAACTAAATGTTACTTTGTTTTAATTCCTGCTGTCTATGATACACCTTGGTGGTATAGTTATTAAGTATACCTATTCTTTAATGCTCATTTATGTTTGCCATTTTGGCTCATGTACCTCGTAGTTTTATAAATGTAACTATGTTAATTTCTTATTAACGGTGTACTGCATGCCGCCTATAAACAGCTGAAGAAGGTGAAACGATTACACACTTAACCCAAGACACTTATTGTACCCTTTTTCTGCTAATAAATCATTTCTATTTGTACTCTCTTTTACTACTACGTTCGAACGTCTCATTTAACCTGTCAGCGTCATTTCGATAGTATGATGGGAAGATCATGAGTATTTTATTTTCCATTTTTGTATTATCGTTCGTAAGGCTACCCTGTGACAGCTTGAAGCGAAATCCAATGGAGAAATAAAAAGAAACATTATAGTGCTCATCAGCGTCATCAGCAGACTTATGATATCGGAACCAATCATACCGTCAATAACTAGATACATACATGTACCATTAACAAAACTTTACAGGACCTGATACTGGACCATACTGGGCATATCTATCCAAAAAAATAACAGTCTTCTAATTGTGGTCCACCGCATGTAATTTCCGAAAATCAAATTACATTCGTGAAGTTCAGTTTTAATTACTTATGGTGCTAACATTCGTTCAAAATTGAGTAAAGCTATGCATTTTTATTCAGTATTTACGTCCTAATTTACATGGCGCTATAGGTTCAGCTTGTAAGTTAGTCTCTAATAACATATAAGGTGTTACTAAGGTACTGGACTGGACAGCGCTCGTCCGCGACTACGTGACCCACAACCGCGACTAACAACTTCTCTATTCAACTGCAAGTGACACAAAGGAGCCAAGCAACGATTGCAATACAAGGAGCTACAAAAGACTTTTTATTGCCCGCTCAGAAGCCAAAGTGCAAATTGCAGCCGCCTACAACTCACATAGAGCCACAACACCAGCTGCCCAACACGCATTATACGAGTAGCAGCAAAACAGCTACTGTAAGTTAAAGCTATAGCTGAACCTCTTAACCAGTTTTATGTCACCTCAGCCTGGCTAAGCTAAGACTATGCAACCATTTTACAGCCATTCTATCTCTAAAGGTTATAAAGTAGGTGCTGAGTGTCGCCTAATTGTCTGCTGGGTTTGTATTTACACATTTGATCCTCAAAACAAACTTGATCGACTGATACATTAATTAAAAATTGTCATCCCCATTACTAAATTATTCATTGAAATATCAGCTTTATTGTGCAGACAAACGATGCAAGTTGTAATGACCTTACTGTATAAGATGTAAATTGTAACGTTAGTCTACCATACATTTCTATATTGATCAAGCTCACCGATCGCTGCATCACGGAAAACCCAAATAATGCTGATCCTCATTCACGTGTAATGGCCGTATATCACATGGGGTCAATTAACATTGGACCGGGCGTGAAGGCGAAAACAAGCGTTTCGTAAATTGCTAATATCTTGTAGTCTGCACTTGATATTTAGTGGGTAGTTTTCTTTTTAGCTTACTCGTAAATAATCTTACTAAAATCACTGAATGATATAAACAATCTATAATAGTCTATATACCCATCTTAAAACTTAGTCGTGTTTGTTATATTACAACACATAACTCGAGAACAGCTGACCCATTTTCATGGTTTTACTGTTTGATTTGTCTCCATCGGAATATCAGATAAACTATTTAAACAGTTAGAAATATTAGAACAAATTAAATTATTTTTCTGAAAATATTTTAATTTGTTTTTGTGTAGGCCTTGGTAACTTTCTCAGTATCTGACATTTATTTCAGTTAATACCTATTAAAATAGATGTAAACAAAATTATAAAAGTAATTCATTGCCATAAAATTGCTCCTAGGTTAGTCCGACACGAAATTGTAGAAAATGATTGAGGGCGCCACTGCGCTTTAACAGACAACACATGATGCAACACGGGTCCATCCATCTCCTTTTGCCGCATAAGTTCGTCCTTCTCGTTGTTTGACGTTGACATATATAACTTTACGTCGTAATTCAAACATGTACAATAGATAAATTTGATCATAAAATCACGTATTTCATTAATAATTGTACATCATCTCTGCGTGATTTATCAATATAAAATTATTTATTAAGAAATACTTTTCCAAAAACATCTTGAATTCAGATCACAATCCATCAACATGCAATTTCGGGCCAATCGCCTTTAAAACATGTTTAATGTTATCTTCCGAGTTTAATTACATTTTGTTTTCTTGAATTTGATGCTTACTATTTCTTTTCTTCATTTAATTAACTAAGTTGACACAGAAATATTTTAAAATAAAAATAATTATTTACACTGTTAGTCGGTCGGTGCGAAGTTTGCCGGGTCAGCATATAAAAGCCGAAACTAAGTTCACCTGAAAGGTAGCACGAACAGTCGAACACGACATTCACTGACAACGACATACGAAGTCGCCGGGTCAGCTAGTTAAATCATATCATAAGTACCACTTTATGGCTGATAAAAGAAACACTTACCCATAACACCATCATCATTATAAAATGAATACTTACTTTTAATAAACACAGGATAACCAAGGGGGAACCTTAAATGATTTTATAATAACATATAATTATGTACCTACACCTATTGCGTAATGTACCAGTTATCTGTTTAAGGGAAGAAATCCCAAATTATTTGAGACCATTTTACATAAGTATTTACTGGATAAGAGTTACCGTTCACTGCAAGAGTTTTTTTTTTGGTGATCCTCCCGGAATAAATAGTACTTGAAACTGCATAATACTATTATTAACTCTTTTTTTTTTATACATAGTTTATTAAAATGTCTGTACAGTGTAGTTTATAAGGTTAATACTTAATACTTATGTATAAGTATGTAAAAGACAAATTGATGTGCCCTTACGGGGTACTTAAAAGTCATATATTGGCAATAAAGATGTTTGAAGTTGAAGTTAATCGCTTATCAAAATCGTCAATTCGTAAAATAGGTAACAAATATTAATCAGAAAAACCTTTATTCCTTTATTTTTGTAATCTCAATACTTGTACCCTGTACAATGATTGTATATATTTTTTTTATAATTTACTGGCACTACTTACATATGCCACTAATATTGTATTAGTGTATAGTTATTTTACACTACTCCAATATTATTTAATACAAGTGATATTCCAAATTGTAGGCGTGTAGTTGTTAAAATTTGTATGTAATCAAAATTAACACATACCTGAGGTTCTCTAAACGTTCTTACCACTTCGGATATATTAGAGGTCATCTGCTTCCAGAAATATATACAGCCTTTGATTTGTAAATCAATGTATTCTGCTTTTCCAATTAATTAAACTTATATTATTTTAACAAAGAACCAGCCGTTACACCTCGATCATCCTTCCTCTCCAGAATACCCGCCTGTTATATTTTTATTAAAAATCAATTCTTACACACATTTTATTTGTTTTATTTTTAAAGATCGCCAGTGTTGCTAACAATATAAACTATAAAAATAACAATTCGATTGACAGATAAATGTGGCACACTTAGAAAGGGTTATAAAGTGTTTGAAATATAACCTAACTTTCCTATTGTATGTATTATTCATGCATAATTTAAGATTACCACCTATGCTTGTCAACATTTGAGAAATCATGTACCTAATTACGATGAAAATGTTTGAATTCGTCCTTAACACCGTAGGTAGGTACCTATAGTCGGACTAAGCTAACACTATAAAGACTTTACCTACGATGATAAAGTGTGGAAATGTCACCGAAAAAGTTTGTATTAAAATATGTTTTTTGTGGCACTGTGCACTTTGTCACCCAGTTTATCCTCTCTCCGATAAACAATTAGTGTCTTAAACAGTGTTTAAATACTTAAAAGAGGGGGAAAATATAAAGAGAAAGACAATATTTTGGCACGTGGAAGGAAGCCCCGGCTGTGCCCCGGGCAAAGTTAAAACGGAGCAGGTAACGAGTTACAAAACAACGGTTTAGTCAAATTTGAATACTTTTTAATGTTCCTTACATTGTCTCCCACTAGACGCCGTATTTTATGCCAAGATTTGTCTGATACCAATCGCCCACACTGTTAACTGACAGTTCATAACCCTTATTACAAAAGGCGTAAGGTCCAGCGATGGACACTGAAGAGTTTTGCTGTTTGTACGAGAGACATTGATTACACTTTATAAAAAGTATTTAGCTTCTGCCTCTGTAACTTTATCAGCGTGGAATTTTCACATACCACTTCCATAGAAAATTCCCATCTCCCTTTTCTACCCCGCTAATTCTGATTTTTGTGTGTGACTTAGTCAAAAATGCACTCAATGGACCACTACATGAATGTACCATCACGCTCCGCGATTGTTACGCCATCTATCGTCCTAGCTAAATTGGATGTTCACTACTTACGCTATGGAATGTCCAATTTAGCTAGAACCCTATATGGCGTAACAATCACGGAGCGTGACTGTACAAGGAGGGCTACGGGAAGAATAGCGACGGATTGTGAAGATTGCCACCGGTCCTGATATGACGACCACGACCACTCTGTCTCAGTGGGACGACAAAGAATATTCTGAGTGTATTAAGTGGTTATGAATTTGATCTTTGATCTTGATTAATTAACAAAACCAGTTCAAAATTATAACACATCATGTGTTATAATTTTGAACTGGTTTTGACACGACCTTGACGATCCTATCGGTGATCACGTGGCGCTTCCATAGAAAACGAAGCGCCGGAAGCTCCGGCCTGGCTCCGGCCTGGTCTAGCGTGTCATCTTTAATGCCCTATCCTATGGGCTGTGATCTGCGTACTGGAACATAAACTTGTTCAATTTTACCGTTTACAGCTAAAGTTACAAGCGCCCTCGTAAACCTCTGAGTTAAGCGGCGCGGCGTAAACGTCCTCCGCTCGATATATAAACGGGAACGATCTAATGTCTTCAATTAATGATTATTTGGAACAATTACCTGCTTGACAGTCATTTTCCATAGTCTTGTCCTTGTGCCGCCCACCATACAAAATTATAGCCAAGGAAGTTAAAATCTTGTTGTAATTTCAATTGGGTTGAATTACTTTTGTTCGAAAATTTTACGAGACAAATGAAATGCTACCTACGTTGTTTTTAATAAAGGTTGACATTGCATCGAAACTGAGTGTACATCTTAATGTAGGTACATTGGGCGGCACAAGGATATATATGTACACGGTGGCTAAAAAATAACTGCATTCCCGTTGCCAGGGAGACTTTGGGATTATACTGAGCAACTTTTACTATGGGACCAACCCCAAAATCGCGAAAAATGGACCAGCGAAAATGTATGAAACAGCCAAGTCTTTTTGGCGATTTCGGGGTTGGTCCCATAGTAAAAGTTGCTCAGTATAAACTCTAGTTATTTATCACAGAACAAGTAATATTTTCTGTGTTATGTATTATATGCAGTGCATACAAAAATCAAAATCAAAATCAAAATTTATTTATTTGTAAACATAGGTTAAATAAAGATCTTATACAATAATTTATGTTTCACTATGTTTTGCCATTTGGCATACAAATATAAAATCAGAAGAGATGGAGCATGCACTAATTATAATATAATGTCAAGCGAAAATAATATGTAAAATGTCAAGCAAAATAAGAGTGTACTTAAAACTAAATTAAAATGTGTTCAGTAAATATTCCATTATCGAATAGTATGCTTTTTGTACCAAAAATCCATACAGGCATTTCTTAAATTCAATTAAATTATCTATTGTAATAATATGTCTTGGCAGCTTATTGTATATTTTAGGTGCCATCCCAAAAATACTTTTAGCAAGCAAAGCAGAGTTCACAGATTGGATGTAAATTTTGTCGCATCTGCGAGCACTTTTAAACATTGAAAATTGATGCATGTTGTTCTTGACATAAACCGCAGTTTCAAAAATGTATAGACATGGCAGGGTTAGTATATTGAACCTAATGAAGTGTGGTTTACAGGTTTCAAGTAACGGTAATCTACAAACAGATCTCATACATTTTTTTTGCGCCTTAAAAGCAGCCTCTCGATCAGTGGAATTTCCCCAGAACATGACGCCATATCTTAGTGTAGACGTGACATATGCATGGTAGGCAGTCAGTAAAGCAGACTCGTTAACTCTTTTACTTACAGCCGGATAGGTGGGCTAGTATAGCCACCAAGTGGATGCCGCAAAAGAAGCGCGGACGTGGCAGGCCCAGACGGAGATGGCGGGACAACTTAGACGCCTTCATAAGTAACCGGCCGGAAAAAGCTCAACAACGGGGATTGTGGAAATCAAGGGGAGAGGCCTTTGCCCAGCAGTGGGACACTATAACGCAGGGGTCTCCAAACTTTATTAGCTGAGGGCCATATTGCGCCTCAGAAACTTTCGCGCGGGCCGCCGTCGGTTTTTGCGACGGGGGACGGTGTCTGGTGGCTGCTGCTAGGAACAGTTCCACTCTCAATGAATGCTGAATCCCTGGAGCCTGGCTCCCGCGGGCCGGACAGTGGGCACTCGCTTTGGAGGTCCGCGGGCCGCATAACGCGTCGCGGGCCGGATTTAGCCGGGGTTTGGAGACCCCTGCTATAACGGGCTAAGAAAAACATATCTTACCTTATGACATAACACGTTGATATCCAACTCGTTGGCGACGTCCTTGATCAGGTCCATGAACAGATCCGCCTCCTCGAGCTGCCTCTGAGCTGCTGAGCCGCTTGGAGACCGCGATCTCTGAAAAGATAGTTTAAGTTTAATGTATGGTTTACAACTTACAGTCAAAAGGATCCCACCATAGAAGATTGTGTCACAAGGGAGCAAAATGACATATTTACGGCGGGCGCGAATATTGAATCCTGAACGAAGCGAAGGATTCTACAATAGAATCTCGAGCGTAGCGAGGGACTATAAAATAGAATCCTGAGCGTAGTGAGGAATTCAAGTGTCCATGGCGGAAATAGTTTTGCTACCATGTGACACATACTGCTTTTCACATCACCTATGAGCAAATTATCATGTTTCGAAACATTATTTAAAGCTAAAAAAATTGTATGCAAAAAAGAAAAAAAATGTGTCCTAGAACAGAAAAGTACCACTTTGATCCCTCCTAGCAGGGAAGAAAAGTGCCACTTTGATCCCTCCTAGCAGGGACGAAAAACCCCCTTTCCGAATAGGTGATGTGATAAAAACATTTTCAGGTAAAATGTTGCTACCGTCACATGGGCGTGGTAGAGCCGCCATACACGGACTGCTCGAGCAGTAACCCAGTGATCAACATACACGGACTGCTTTTGCAGCTTGACCGCATGATGAAATTTCACCGCGCAGCCAACCGCCCGAAGCAGTTGCAACTGCTTGAGCTGTTCGTGTATTGCGAATGACGATTTTGTATTGAAACTGCAGATCACCCAACGGCGACCGCTTGAAGCTGTTGGCACTGAGTGCTCAAAGCAGTCCGTGTATGGCGGCCCGTAAGGTGAGAAATGTATTCACTGTTCATTACTTTTCTGTTATACAAAAAGTTCTTCTAGAACGTAACGGCCAAGCCACATGTTTGACTACGGTGTAGAGTTTGTGAAGTTAAGGCGTGTAGAGTTAGAACCTTGGCTTTACATGAGATCTGATAACTTTTTGGCAGTGCGAGCCATAAGGTCTCGTCATGGCAACATTTTACATGAAAAAAATAATGGTAATTTTACGCCCGTTTTAAAACTATCAAAGTAACCCCAAATTTTCCTAAAGCCACTCCGTTTTAACGGTACTCAAGACGTTTCCCCAAGGCTATGTATTAAATATTGAAGGTGATATTTTATTCTACCCCCTGGAAGGCCTCAATTACTGGCATTTGGCAGGCGCACATTTTATCAAAATAAATGTTCCTCGGGGAAAAAAGCGACGGAAAAATGGTAAATTATAGCTTCGGTCGGGAATACCATCTATTATTCATATAAATAACATGATTATTATATCTTATACCGCTTCAATAGCAATAGTGATAATTACCATCCGTCCGACAGTCTTGTCCGATATGTCGGACGACAAAGAATTTTAACTCCTAAAACTAAAACAGAAACAGAATAGAAATAGAACAAGACAGAACACGTGCAAGAAAGAAAGAGAGATACAGTTCACAAGAGAGTGAGAGTTCACAAATATTAAGTACTTCTTGATTCTCAAATATTTCATTTTGTTCACAAATATTTCTTTTTGTTCACAAATATTTCTTTTTGTTCACAAATATTTATTTTTGTTCACAAATATTTATTTTTGTTCACAAATATTTCTTTTTGCTCACAAATATTTGTTTATGTTCACAAATATTTATTTTTGAATGTGTCCGCTTAATTCAATTGAATTGAATTTACTAACCGCCGGAGATAATTTATAGAGCTATAGTAGCAAAGGCTATAGCTGGCGCCAGGCAAAAAGGCTATAACGGCTAAAATATCCATTTTAAGATCCATCCATTATTCAAAAGTATCAATCTCAATTAGCACGCACGTTTTCCCAAACTGAAGGGCAAACTGGGTCGTCTCAGGGTTAAATAAAAATATGCCTTCCGACTTAGAAGTTATGGTATCTTTTCGGTCTCTCTGGAATTGGTTAATTTGTTCTTAACGTAAGAAAGGGTTAGTCGATGTTCCGACTGAGAGATGATAGAAGTTATAAGTAATGACATCAGAACTGATACTCTGAGTGCCTGGTCCGCAATACGAGGGCGATCACAACAGTGACCCAATTAACTGACATATTTTAGACTTAATCTCCTTACAGTAAGGTTTACGAATGGTTAGTTAAATGTAGCGTTATTTAAAATAGAAACACTACTTTATAAATTATTAACAAACCTTTGTTAGTTTCACAGAGGTATGAAAAAAAAACAACGGGTTGCACTCCGGGAGTGCCGACAGAAGTGAAAACTCAATGACTAGTCCAAAATGTCTGCAGCACTATGTATAACTGACCCATCCTCCTTTCTATTGAAACACTTTAGTTCCGAAATTGCTGGCCAGTGAGCTTAAATTTGTAGCTTTAATTGTTTAAAATTCGAATAGAAATTATAAAGTTACCTTGCAGACCTCGCATCTAAATATATTTGGTCATGATATTTTGAGTTTTATTCACCAGACTAGAGTTCACTTTTATTAGCGATTTCATCAAGATGTAGCTTTATTGAATTATATTGGAGTGATATAAAGTTAGAATGTAACTGTGAGATCCTCGTATTTCAGCCCGTACAAGATTAGAACATTGAGCTTTATTGCTTAATATAAAAGTCCAGTTTTAAATAATTGACCTGATTATGATACGTTATGACTAAAGTTCTTTGGTGAATAACATTGTCCGTCACACATGACGTCAGCGCGTTATGCGTTACGCTGTCTCGAGTTTATCATTCCCCCCCCCCCCCCCCCCCCCCCCCCTCAAAAAGTGCTCAGCGCCGCTAAAGAAGTTTTCACTTCAAAAAGGAAAACAAAGTCTTGTAAAAGTAAATGGCCAAACTACAATTTTGACGATTTTGTTAAGATTTTTAAAATCTTACTTGATATAGCGGTATAGATAATTTTTCCTACATCAGAGAGTAAATTATGTAGTGTCTCCCAATTAGCAACTGAAGACATTTTAATTCGCATCTCCCTTTCTAGTTTCAATTACCATTTGGCAACTTCAAAGGACCTTTTCTCCAGGATTAAAAGGGAAAAGGGGAAAATGCATAATTTGATTTCTAAGGTTTCTTACTTTTAAGTGACTTTATTGATTGGCGAATAACTGAGACAAAGGGTAGGTAATGTTGTTTTTATTCCTGTTAAAGAGTTATTTAAAAACCCGGACAAGTGGGAGTCAGAGTCGCCCACCGAGGGTTCCGTACTAATTTTGGTATTTGTTGTTATAGGGGAAGACAAATAAAACATTTTGTGAACATTTCAACTGGATAGCTGTCACGGTTCATGAGATACAGCCTGGTGACAGATAGACGGACGGACGGACAGACGGACAGACGGACAGACGGATAGACAGACAGACGGACAGTGGATAGGGTCCCGTTTTTAGGGTTCCGTACCCAAAGGGTAAAAACGGGACCCTATTACTAAGACTCCGCTGTCCGTCCGTCCGTCCGTCCGTCCGTCCGTCTGTCACCAGGCTGTATCTCATGAACCGTGATAGCTAGGCAGTTGAAATTTTCACAGATGATGTATTTCTGTTGCCGCTATAACAACAAATATTAAAAACAGAATAAAATAAAGATTTAAATGGGGCTCCCATACAACAAACGTGTTTTTTGACCAAAGTTAAGCAACGTCGGGAGTGGTCAGTACTTGGATGGGTGACCGTTTTTTTTTTGCTTTTTTTTTCGTTTTTTTTTTGCATTATGGTACGGAACCCTTCGTGCGCGAGTCCGACTTGCACTTGCCCGGTTTTTACCCTTTGGGTACGGAACCCTAAAAAGCACAGCTATAAAAATGTTGACATCATAACTACTTTTTCAACGAGAGACGAAACAAAACTTCAAAGTTTCTTTGAGTAAATACATATAACCAAATGCAAATTAAATAAATATCATTCCATGAAATTGTTCACCGTATGCTTTGAAGTCCATTGCCATTTTTAAATCGCGATCTTCCGCAGCAGGAGCAACGGTCCGATCGCTGTAACCCACTAAAAATATTTTTTTAAGTAGGTACTTATCTTATCTTTTCGCGGATTACTTACTTACACTTACTTCGCTGGCTCAGCGACCCGAAGTGGATCTTGGCCTCCGACAATAGATTTCGCCATTCGTTCTTATCCTGTGCGATCTGAGGCCATTCAGCCGCTTCGCGGATTAGCAAAGTAATATTTTGGTTTTAATGAATAAAACTGTCACAAGTAGTCTCAACGTAGAAATATATACTTTTTAGGGTTCCGTACCCAAAGGGTAAAAACGGGACCCTATTACTAAGACTCCGCTGTCCGTCCGTCTGTCCGTCTGTCTGTCTATCACCAGGCTGTAACTCATGAACGGTGATAGCTAGACAATTGAAATTTTCACAGATGATGTATTTCTGTTGCCTTTATAACAACAAATACTAAAAACAGAATAAAATAAATATTTAAGTGGGGCTCCCATACAACAAATGTGATTTTTTATCCGTTTTTTGCGTAATGGTACGGAACCCTTCGTGCGTGGGTCCGACTTACACTTGGCCGGTTTTTTTATATTTTGTCGTCAAACTAACCCTAACAGAATAAAAAGAATCAATATAACCATCAAGCCATGTAACACCTTCCATTGTTTGTCGGCCATTTTGAAACTGCAAGCGGAAGAGCCCGGAATAAACCACTTCCTGCTTACAAAGGTACTATTACGGAGGCTTTAGAAACGTGAATGTTCAGCCAAAGCTCATTTGGAGGGTTGAATGGGTTCGCGACTGATTTTCTTGCACAGGTTTTTTAACAGTTCTTCATTGTATGAGTCTATATACAGAACCCATAGTGTACATTTAATTCGATAGCATGACGAGCGTTCGCTTTTGCGTCTATTTTCAGTAATCAGTAATCAGTGTATTTATTGCTTTCATAGGTTATTACATAGGTTGGTACATCATATTGGTTCAGCTATGAAACCCTGTAGGGCACTGCAATATAACTTAAATCTAACTTAATTACTATGGCTTAAGGCTATTATATACGTGTACAGGTTTTTAGGTTGCGATATCTAAACTACTATATTAAATACTATTACTATAATTAACTATCTAAGAACTCTTGCACTGAGTAAAAGCAGCTGTCTAATAAATATTTAGTAATTTTTCTGTTAAATAAAGTACCTATTTGTTTCTTCGTCTCTAATTGCCTTTGGGAGTTTATTGTACACTTTTATACACATTGCATGTGGACTAGAGGCGTGCATTTTTAGTTTAGATGAAGGCATTAAGATTCTATCTCTAGGGCGTAAGGTAATATTTTTGTATGGGATTTGGAACAGCGCGCCAAGCGGGACGTTTTCGAAACTCAAAATCCCATACAAAATGACACTTACGTAAACGCGTACGTCACGTCACGATATCGAATGAAATGTACACTAGGGGTATAATCGACTCCGACATGTAACGAATATCTGACGTATTTTATTGGAATTGAAAAATAGATGAGCTGGCTAACGGCAAATACTTTAGATTTGTATGTAAAACATCTTTTTATCTATCAATACCCACCTACCATGTATGTTGGGGAAATGAATAAAGTATGTATCTATCTATCTATTTGCGTCCACCTAAGGTCATTTAAAGGCTATGGTAAAAATATTCACTATCAATGGCCCAAACGGAGATGGCGCGATGACCTGGACAGCTTCCTGAATAACTGGCGGTAGGAAACACCAAATCGGGAGTCGTAGAAATTAAGGGGAGAGGCCTTTGCCCAGCAGTGGGACACTCAAATAGGCTAGGAAAAAAAAACAATGGGTAAGCGATAGCGCAGTTGGTAGAGACGTGGGCTAATATCTTGGAGTCGCCACTTCGAGTCTCGCCCGAGCCTGAGTTTTTCCTCTTTCCCTTTATTTGCAGACGTTTCTGCTTACCACAAAATAAATTCAATGGAGTAGGTATTTGCGAAAAGCAGCTCCTTTCAGTTGAAAATTCGAAAAATAACTTCGGGTCTTGTTGTGAACAATTATGGCACGCTCCATTTATTTTATTCGGTCTTCGGTCTAACGACTTTTGAAGTTTCCAGTGGCTTCGCATCACATTTCTTTCGTCTTTTAAATCATAGTAAGGTAAGATAGAAGAAATAATGAGGAATAAGTAGGTTACTTAATAAATAGTACCTACATTTTAGCGAATGATTGAGCAATGTCTGAAATACTGTTTCAAAGGAAAGTGGAGGAGGTAGGTATACAGGTACTTACATTAGTATTTTATACAATCGTGATATAATGGAGAGCTCTTCAGTCGAGTACCGTGTTAAGGCCACGAACTCGCTGAGTGGCCTTAATGGGTGCGAGATTAAAAAGTATGATTATATCAGATATCACTATTGTATACAATACTTTTTCTACGAGTCAACAAAATAATACTTTAAACTAGTAGAATCATATAGGTAAACAAACCAAAAGTGTACAGCTAAGATACGCGAGCAGCCGCGATACCTTCATTCTCGTCCGCGCCCCGGCCGCCGGGGCCCGGCGGGTTGGTCAACGACACCTTCTCGTTACTCAATTCATGAGGCCCTGGTACTTGCTCCTTGCTAAATTAAATTTTTAGACAGTTTTTTCTCGATTTTGGCCACCCCCATAGGCTCCATAGAGACTAACAAGCAACGCTAAGCGGTTTTCGTAGTCTATGGATGTTCCCATATTTAAAGGTGTCACATACGCGCTTCTGACTTATCATGCATCATTATTGCATTGATGCACTAGTGCGGGAAAGTAGCACCATATGCACTGTAAAGGAACTAACTAGGGAATGCAAATCGGATATTTTTTGTATGGAAATAACCGCGGTTTCGGTTAATAACCGATAATTTCCATACAAAAAATAACCGAAAATAACCAATTTGCATTCCCTAGAACTAAAACTCTTGATTAATATTGTTTACTTCAAGGATGACTACATTTGTTATTATAATTTAGAAATAGCTTGTTCTGATATCGATAACACTTGAGACGATATATAATAAATCCCTAGCACAAGCATTTTTCACTTGAAAAATCAGGCACTGACTCGGTTACCCACTGACAAAACTTGATTGCTAGATTATAGCTAGCAATAGTTGTGTCAGCGTTTTTCCCCACTCTTGTTATGTAAAACAAGCCTATATTCGTTTCCCGGATCCCCACAAATGACGTCAAGCGACGTCAATGGCGACAAACAGACACCCCCAGGTGTGCAAAGCTGACATCGAACCCAAAAATAGCCGGCCTATTATAAAAATCTGGTATTTTGGATGGTTGGGATGTACACGCTTTCAAATCTAGGCCTATTATGGATAGCTTTATCCACGTGACATAATATAAATAACACTTGCACTGCGTGGGCTATCAAAATCGCTGCAGACTTTTCTTGGTTTAACTCTAAAAAGCTTGTAAAATGAGTGACTTACTGCCGCGATTATGACGTCCAATCTATCACTCATTTTATCAAGGAAGTTGAGATATACAGCGTCCGCGTCAAGGCACAGCAGTAAATAATCGCAATAGGTGACAGTTCCGAATAACTGACAGGCTGATATCGTCCGGCGAACTGGTAATCTGTGGGCCCCTTAATATAGCAACAGTGATACAGCAGTAGCCGTCTTAACGTCACCTACATCATTGCATTTAGGCCTTTAGTCTCCGCGAATGAATTTTAGTTCGAAGCCTGTGCTGAATTTCTTCACAAAGTTTTCCTTCGCCGAAAAATTATATTTCCTAATAATCCCGAAAAACTTCTAACCACACCATTGAAACTCTCTTAAAGGCAAACATTTCGGTTAACTTATTCTTTTCTAAGTATTTCTCTCCCCAACCTCTAAAAAAATATTTCCATGCCAATTGTTCTTAAAATAACCACATAAACTTTCACGGTGAAATAAAAGTTTCCGCGGTAGAAAAGAGTGAAATTCAGTAAAATATATTCGTTAGATGAACGGAGTTTCTGCAAAGGTCATTAGACTTTATCGCTAAGGGAATACGGTTTGAACTTTATCGTGGATTCGTGGCTTTCGACTGTACGAACAGACAATGTAAGGAAAATGGGTACGCTCGTCTCGTGGTTAGAGCCATTTCAAGTTTAATTTTTCCTTAAGGGGATGGAGCTATTTTTAGAAAAAAAACTCATTGCTTGGACCTTGATTTAAACTTTCATGATTTTTTAGGCATTCTTATTTACGAAAACGGGGCTCTATCACAATAATCACGTATATATGATCAATTGATCACGTAGTTGCTTTTTTTTCTGTTTCTTCGTAATTTTCTCAGCCTTTAATCGAGTTAAATTGGGCGAAAATGTCAAATCAAATGCTACGCCAAAACGTTTTAGAAGACTACAAAGACGTCTAAACGAGCAGAATTTCCATTCTCCGTTATAATGTGCGTAGAATTATGCTATATTGTGTAGTAAACGTTGAGAATCTTCTGAAGGAGAGGTTAGGAAGCAATATTTGATATTAGCATGAGTGCGTTACTATTGGTTCGAGTTAGGCCGCGTACGACGGGAGCGATCTTGTCGAGATCGCAAAGCGGCGCGATTTCGACGCGAACGCGGAGCGGCGTGGCACGAAAGAAACAAACCATTGATACATATGTAAGTGTCCTAGGTGAGCGATCTTGACGCGAAGGCGAAGCGGCACGGCGCGGCGCGGCGCGATGCGATTGTTGCGCCATTTAGGGTCCTAGCTAAATTGGTTGTTCAATACTTACGCTATAGAATTTCCAATTTAGCAAGAACCCTAAATGGCATAACAATCCCGTATGGTGACTGTCTACACGTGCGCACGTATTCAACGCGTGATAGTATGAAAATTCGAAAGGGTTCTGTAATAATAAATAAAATAATTTTATTTCGGACAAACATCCATAGTTGTTAGTTAAATTTTACTTATAAAATAGATCGAGTTAGTACAATTACAAACTATGTAGTTTTAACCTACATATATATTTTACTTCGCCACAATGTGGAGTTTAGTCCACTGCTGCTGCAGCAGATGGGTTGCGCTGAAACGTTCAAGAAACCGTTTCATATTGTTTGATCTATGCCTTCAACACCTTTCGTGCAGGATAATGCCCGTAAACTGGCTTTTGGGAACCTTACTGGGTACCTCAAGGAAGCGTTTTAGTGCCTCTATTTTTCATCAACAACAAACTAAAATTTAAAAAATGGTCACCAAAATGATATTACAGAGAGATTTATTGGAATCTCCTTCTGTCAAATCAAAAACAGTTCGAAAACCAGTAGTAGAGCTGAAACGTTCAAGAAACCGTTTCATATTGTTTGATCTATGCCTTTAACACCTTTCCTGCAGGATAATGCCCGTAAACAGGCTTTTGCTGAATCTTGATAAACGCCCTTTGTTGATGTTCCCATCCGCTTTCTGAAGAAGCTACAGGTTTATAAGGGTATTTGTACTCATATTCTTTTGTATTATTCTTACACTCTTACATCATTCATACAATGGGGTTGTTGGCTGTATTTAAAATAAGTTTATAGCATGCATTAAATAAAGCAAAAGAAAGCGAAAGAAAAACGTAGCCCGCATTGTGTGTTTCACACAATTTCTAATTTATAAATCCGATAAAACTATAAATATGACGTTATGTTATAAAAAAGGACCTTGGTCGATGGCGCTTACGCCATTATTAACGATGCTCCGATATAATTATAAATACAATGCCGCGCGACGCTGTGCGGCGTAAGCGCCATCGACAAATTCGACAATAAGGTCCCTTTTCATAGATAATGCCCCAAATCGTAACGTATTGTATCGTAATGATCGTAACATTACATGTCTGTTTTATATGAACGCCACATCCGACGTGTCAGAAGCCGGTGTTGCTCGAGCCCGAAGCCACAGAGGCTAATCTTTTTGACAGTTTGAAAAAAAAAAAACACAGATGATTGACGTGTCCGTCGAACCTTCTTAAGTGGCGCTCTGATTACCAGTTCGCCGGACGATATCAGCCTGTCAGTTAAACGCAAAATTTGACAGCTCCAAACAACTGACAGGCTGATATCGTCCGGCGAACTGGTAATCTGTGGGCCCCTTTACTTAGATACTCCGCAGAGACATTTATTTTATCACATGATAACACCATCTATCATACGTCTGCAGGTGACATATTATACATCAAATTTCATATGGTTGTCGAGACGAAGCAAAATGAATGACTTTTTTTATCGCTCTCACGACAGGGACATAGAGGTCTTTCTAACAGGCTTAAGCCGATTTGGCTTTGACAAATTATGGCAATACCCTTAAAGGGCTGGTTCATTAATCGCCCAACGGATCTGCATAGCGATCCAAAGGGGAAACGCAGTATCCAATGAGGATTACCTCCACCACTCCACCTATGACAAAAAAAGGGGGGAACGCAGTCAGCTTTATTAGGAACTCTTCCGGAGGGATCGCACTTGGGAGATCTAGCCTAATATAACCATTTTGGACTGTCTCCCATGTTTTTCTTCAATTGAAATGACAGTTTTAAACTGACAAACAAAGACGAGGTTCTTAATCTAAATCTTCGGATCTTATTAAAGGTTTCTCTGTTATCTAGAGACTTTTCTATGGTACGTTTATAGAATATTGTAATTAAGTCAGGATCTGATGACGGGATACTTGAGAAATTGATGAAACTTCTCTATTTTTATACCCTGACCTTTCCTTTAGCTACCCAGAGACCTAAAAAACCCTGCCATTCCATTCTAATTTAAATCTTTATTTTGGCAAATCTCCAATGTTCGGCTCGGACACCAGATCTTCAATCTCCTGCTTCTAGCGGAGACTCCAAGTTCCGTCCTCTCGACGTGTGGGTCCCAATATCTTGCGGTAGATCTTCCGCTCAGCTACCAGCAGCGCGCGCTCCTCTTTTTGTGTTAGTGTCCAGGCTTCGCATCCGCACATAAGAATTGGCCTTATGACCGTTTTATATATTCAAAGTTTCGTGTTCCTGGACATTAGCTTGGACACTAACACTTTGTGCTTAGCGAACTCGGCGCCGTCAACTGGACAGAAACGGCTTTGGAGAAAGTAGCATGGCGGTCTTTGGTGTCGGAGGCCTGATCCACTTCGGGTCGTCACGCCACAGCAGTAAGTAAGTAAGTATTTTGGCAAATCAAAATTGCTTGTCTTGGCAAGAGGCTTAGAAGGCTAGAGGGTATCGATATTTCAGTATTTTTTTAATAATATGAATTTTCACAGTAATACCATTTTGCGAAGTAGAACTGCTAATTAAGACCATAAAAAGATAGCATTATGAATTGTTAAGTGTGATCGGTACTTTTTTGTTAGGCAGTCTTAATTGTGGCTACGTAGTACTTAAGTAAAAAAATCAAAATCTACTCTAAAGGGACGCAAATGTAAATAAAATTTACATGTCAAAGGCTCATCCATTCGGGCTGTCCATTAAGGCTTTAACAATACGAGTAAAATTGGTCCGCCATCGCTGCAAAGGAGTAGAGAAAAGTAATAGAGCAACATTACAGTGGCAACCAACTACCTACATATACCTAACTACTTTTCCTAATGAGATAACCCTTAATAGGATAATTTAATGAAAATTCTTATTGAAAAACCCTCGGGTTGAAAACCCTTGAGCGTATGTAATAAAATATCAATTAAAAAAATCTTGTTTCAGAGATTGATACTCTGTTTAAGACTTGTTAGCTATTTCGATAGTGATAATATAGGAAATTATTCGGATTCTTACACGAAAAAAAAATGATTTTTATTACCTAAAATTACCTAAAAGTCATAAATGCGAAAACGACGTTTGTTCTAGCAGGGGTCCTAGCCAAGATGACAATCGTTAGCAGAGAAATAAAAAAATACTAAAAAATAATTTATTCAGGCGACATAAATCCTATTTGTACAGATTCTTCTTCTGCCAAACTGCAGCTGTTTGTTGGCAAAACGACACGCTATTTATCTCTATCGCACTAATATGGAAGACAATAGCGTGTCGTTTAGTTTTCTGCAAATAATTGTCTTGGTTATGACCTCAGGCTAGTAAACTGTGAAGAAAATAAAAAAAAATCTGTAAAAAAGTTTTTGCACATTGGTTGACTTAAAAAGGTTACTGTGTTCAGTTTACTTACTCCTGCTATTACGTTTCCATTTGTGGCGTATTTGACGAGTCCATTAACACTGCCTGTGTGCTAGACTACGGGAAAGTCCAAATTGCCTGGGGCTATACTTAGCATAGGTGTTAGTGCAATTGATTGGGTTTGTTTGGCTATTTGAAATTGGATGTGGATAGGCACTGATGGCCTAAATTGGAGTAGCAGAAGTATAATCATTAACAAGAATATTCTATATGTAGTTTATCAGAATTACTAGTTGTTCAGTTGTTTTCCATAGTGATAATAAATTCCTTTGTTCTCCTTGCATGTCTCTGTTTGGCCCGATGTTTGACTGGTAGAGAATGCCATTAGGCATTAAGGCCGCCATTTGTACATTATTTTTATGTTTTGTGCAATTCAAATTCAAATTCAAATTCAATTTCTTTAATGTCAAAATAACACATGTCAAACAAAATCACAATAGAACTACAAAATATACAACTAACACTAAACACTCAACTACAAAACACTAACACTAAATTAAAAACACATAACCAGATTGATCTGGTTGTCCTTGAGGAAAGAGGAAGACAATAGCAATAATAAATACAAATGTCAAAAAAAATCATCAAAACTTATACATCACAAATACATCACAAATGTCATCAATAAAGTTTAAATAAATAAATAATGTAGGTAACGTCGTGTATAGACGGGTAAATGTCACAAAGGTGAACGGGACGCCAATAATTGTAGAAAACGTTTTAGCTTTATTCTAACAAATTTGTCATATAAATCACATTACGTACATCCACTTGACCTCTGCTCTCCACTTGAAATCTAAATACCTTTTTAAAGGGCTCCGAATTACCCGTGCGTGGGTGTCTGAAATTGTACCCGTTGAAGAAGGGAACAGTACTTATTTAAACCCTACTTCGAAAGGCTTCATACGAACACTTAACTCAATATAAATTACTGTTTGAAGCAGCAATCATTTTTTTTTATTGAAAATAACATGGAAATATAAAATATGCGTACCACAATACAAAGATTCGCCAAACTGCGGGGCAGTTTGTTGGCGATGAGCTCGCTCTTTTTACAAGTACATCAAAAGCAGGTACATAATTTTGCACTGTCCTACCGTCCCAGCGTAGCCCTTTCTTACTATGTAAGTACCTATAGGTATATTACAAGTGGACATAGGATGACTGAGTCTTCGCTGGTGGCGCGGGCATGGGACAGGAGTACAGCGGTGCTAAAACTACCTTAACGCTAATATGATTTTTTTTTTTAATCTAACAACTTGTACAAATACAGGTGGCTAGAGCCACTGTGACTATGTTGGTTTATATATTTAATTTATCCTTTGCTTCTTCATCTTAATGCTTTTTCGTTTGCATCGAGTTGATCTCACAATCGCATCTAAGCTTCTGACATTTCAACCGCATATTCATTGAACTATTATTACTAACGTATAGAACCTGGCTGAAGAAAGGCCAGGTCAAGAGCACCCAAAACCGGCGAGCGTGTATGAGGAATGTTATGAAAGTGAAGGAAGCGAAAGAGGTATGTCAGGATCGTAGCAAATGGAAATCCGTGGTCTCTGCCTACCCCTCCGGGAAATAGGCGTGATTATATGTATGTATGTATGTGTATAGAACCGGCACAAAGAACCAAAATTTTGCGACATGAGTTGCTGCCGATTTGGCATCAAACCATACAAGCGAAGCGTGAGTTTCGCGACCTAGGGCCCGTTTCTCAAAAGCTTGTAACTTGTAATACAACCGGATGTCACTTTTTGACAGCCTTTGTTAGGGAGGGACTTTTATTATAAGTTACAAGCTTTTGAGAAACGGCCCCTAAACGCGTACCTAAGCGCCATGAATTTTACAGCACTTACGACGTTTTGGTCGCGTGGTATAGGTTGTGATTAGGGATTGCAGAACCGGTACTGTTTAAAAGAACCGGGATTTTCGGTACTAGGCAAAACTGGAACCGGGATTTCCCGGTATTTTCGGTACTTTCTGGCCTGCCTTCAAAAGTCAGTTTTTACCTTAATTTTTAGTATAAAAAGCGTTAAATGACCATGAATCTTTCTCTAAATATTGGTACAATATAAAAAAGTACCATAGTGAAGGTACACACATTTCTTTTTTACGATAATACATACATATGTGACGTGAAGCCACACATTCATTGCCTACATTAACTGTGATATGGACTGCCTCTGAGTACTATAGTTACTAAATAATATAATTTGGTTTAATCTTAACTACATGTCATATTTTTATTACCTACAAATTCATATCTATTTTTTGCTCGTATTTAGTATACAAATAACTATGTAATGAATTACCTACCTATTCGTATAAAATTATTTATCATAGAAACACTTATGCCGTTAAAGTTTCAAATTACGCAATTTTATATTGTGGCATTGGCAAATCCATTGACTATTTTTGTTTTTATTTTAATATTGTGGTCAGCCGTAAAAGTAATTAGCATCAGCCTTAGATTAATAAAATATATTTCTTTAAAAAACATGATATTTCATGCTAAGTAACAGAAAACAGTCAAATATTGTACCGGAAATGTTAGTCCCGAAAATCCCGCAAGTACCGGGATTTTAATTTTGTAAACCGTTCTTTGCTTGGCTCTAAATCCCGGGAATTCCCGCTACTTTCGGTTCCGGTATTTCCCGGGAGCAAACCCTAGTTGTGATTGCGACAATTTCACTGTTTGCTATGTCGTCTCTATAGTAATAATAAATAACACAATGCCGGGATGCGATGACA
Source organism: Cydia splendana (assembly GCF_910591565.1). NCBI lineage: Eukaryota > Metazoa > Arthropoda > Insecta > Lepidoptera > Tortricidae > Cydia > Cydia splendana. Next base: position 12,568,093 of record NC_085980.1, on the reverse strand, counting down.
GTTTTACGATTTTACTTATTTATTTATTTATGTTAGGAGAACCAACAGCTTTAAAACTTACAATAGACAACAAGATTAAAACAGGAAGCCAATTACAGGAACTCACAGGTAGTTACAAAGTATTAAATTTAAAACTAATGCTAGCACCTGCGCACACACACATGCGTACAAAAAGAGAGAGAAAAAAGAAGCATAATTGAAAATGGCAATAGAAGCCTTACAATAAATGGATCCTAAGTTTTAACACTTATAGTTAAGTTTTAACACTTATAGCGCCTAGAATAACAGAGGTCTCAGAATACAAAAGATGAAAACAAAATAAAATAAAATTTATCAGATTGAAATGTTGTTAATGAATAGGTACGTTATGTAATGTCAGTATATTAATACACTAAGTTGATAAATTCAATGCATTTGCTCGCCTAATGAAGAAAATAAAAAGAAAAAGAGTGTAGGTACATGAATTAAATACATTAGTAGAAAGGTCGCTCACACAAAACACCGCTTAGCCAAACTATGCCTCACACTGGGAACTTTACAATCAACTTTCAATTTGTGTTCATCATCATCATGGTTCCCATATAAGGACGATATATATAATATACATATACATATATACAAGCCCTGGTAAGGGCATTTATTTGTGTGATGATGATGATGAACACACAAATAAATGCCCTTACCAGGATTCGAACCTGGGACCTCCTGCTTCATAGCTAGGGTCACTATCGACTAGGCTAGGAGGCCGTTTCATTGATAAATTGATAGATCACAATTTGTAATAATAAAAAAATACTAAAACTATATATTTTCGAAATTAATTTCTTGGGGTTAGATATGAGGATATTAGGTATTACTTGAGGTATATTTTACAAAAAATAATGCAACGGTTTCGTATCTGGAGGAGCCCAAACTTGGTATGTTTTGAAAATTATTTTTATTTTAATTCAATGCAAGTGACGGAAATATAATAATGTGATATAATTTAGAACCGGCTTAAAATGCCCTTTCATTTAATACCACTCACGATAGGTTTCTGAACAATTTTTTTTTATATTCCATACAAAATAAAGATGACGTCATAACTCCTTTCCGTTTGCTTTTTTTTTTTTTGGTGCTTCGGGTCAAATTGATTTAAATGGCCTAAAGATTAATCGTACCGATTTAGCTGATTTTGGTCAACCGCTAGTACTATATGGCGGATTAGAAAAAACGATATGTTTCAATTTGTGTTTCTTAAGAACATAATATATTTATAGTATTATAGTTCGTTTTTTTAGCATTAAAAAAAAGCTAAATAATCTTGACGTCTTTTTATTGAAAAACACTTTTGAATAATAAGTCACAGCAAATATGTAACAATTATGAATCATATACGATTATTTACATTCTTTTGCTTTCATTGGTAATAGTTACTGATTTTTAAAAGCGTTTTTCAATTAAGACACGTCGAGATCTCGTAGTCTTTTTCTAATGTTAAAAAAACGAACTATACAGTATTGTCTCTGACCATGGGGCTTTAAATCCAGGGCTTGATTTTAATCGCTAAACTGTGCTACTTTTACTATGGGACCAACCCTAAAATCGGGGAAAATTTTTTGGCTTTTCCATATAAAACGTCGACATCTGATCAGCCAAAATGTATGAAAAAGTAAAAATTTTTTTCGGGATTTTGGGGGTTTGGGGTTTTGGGGTTTTTGGGGTTGTTGGGGTTCTGTATCCAAGATGATCTTAAAGTACTACCACTTAGTCTTTTTAAGCGTAAACTTAAGAGTTGGTTGATACAGGAATGTTTTTACTCAATTGATGAATTTTTCGACTTTTTCAAATATGACTAGATACTGACATTGTAATTAGATTAAGTATGACATTTGTTTTGACATTGTAATTATAAGAAGGGACATGTATAATATTAGATTTATTAGCATTATTAATAGATGTAGCATAGCTAGGGTTTGTGTTTTTGCATGCCAGTTGCTGGTGAAGTATGCATGTGCTTCTTAATTGCTAAGTCCATCTTTTGTATCATATTTTATGCAAAATAAAGATATTTGATTTGATTTGATTTTTTGATTTGGTGCCATAATAAAAGTAGCTCAGTTTAGCGAGTAGAATCGAGCCCTGAATTTAAAGCATATGGTCAGAAATACCCTGTATGTAGCTATCGCTTACGATCTTTTTATTTTCTCACTGCCATTTGGATTAAGTTAAGAGTATGTGAGGTGCGCAATAAAGAGTATTGTATTGTATTGTATTGTAAGTTACTCTACATAGAATAGAGCCATGTCTTGACCAAAGCATAATCTATACATATAATAAAGCTGAAGACGGTCGAAAGTCTGTACATGGAAGATATTTGAAAAAAAGTTGGCTGGGGATACTTAGAATCAATAACAGAACACGTTACAAAAGTTTTTAGAATTTTTGTCTGTTTGTCTGTTTATCTGTTTATCTGTTTGTCTGTTTATTTGAACGCGCATCACGTGAAAACGGCTGAACGGCTTTTGATGAAAACTTTACTAATCTGTCGAGAAAATCCCCGGCCAGGTTATAGGCTATAAAAATTCAACCCCTAAAAGGGGGGTAGCCACAACAGTCGATTGACTTAAGTTTGCCCCTGAATCTTATGGCGCTACTTAGGAAGGAGGGGCAAACTTTTTTCAAATATGTGCTACCACTATTGAGTACCCTGGTAAACTAACAGATGGCGCCGAATTTAATACGTTGTGACATGAATAAGCCACCGAGGAAAGTTTTGCCAAATTAACTCCAAGTTTAAAAGACACGGATATCAACAAAAATAATTGAATAATTATGTTGATTTAATAAATTAATAATATATCGAAAAATGTTCGCGCTCGCTTCGCTCGCGTTCTCAATTACTTTCTAAGATATGGCGACTGCAGCAGCATTACTCTGTTGCAACATTACTGCTGTAGCACTGTCAAATTTCGTGATAAAATGATGTGACTGATTTCCATACTAAAAGTAAAAATGTACAACTGTCTATCAAATTGCGTTTTTATAACGAAAAATTTTTTAATAACTTTCTAAGATATGGCGACTGCAGCAACATTACTCTGTTGCAACGTTGCTGCTGCAGCACTGTCAATTTTCGTGATAAAATGATGTGACTGATTTCCATACTAAAAGTAAAAATGTACAACGGTCTATCAAATTGCGTTTTTATATCGAAAAATTTTCGCGCTCGCTTCGCTCGCGTTTTTAATCACTTTCTAATATATGGCGACTGCAGCGGCATTACTCTGTTGCAACGTTACTGCTGCAGCACTGTCAAATTTCGTGATAAAATGATGTGACTGATTTCCATACTAAAAGTAAAAATGTACAACTGTGTATCAAATTGCGTTTTTATAACGAAAAATTTTTTAATAACTTTCTAAGATATGGCGACTGCAGCAACATTACTCTGTTGCAATGTTGCTGCTGCAGCACTGTCAATTTTCGTGATAAAATGATGTGACTGATTTCCATACTAAAAGTAAAAATGTACAACTGTCTATCAAATTGCCTATTTAAGTATTTATATCGAAGTTTTTTCGCGCTCGCTTCGTTCGCGTTTTCAATTACTTTCTAGGATATGGCGACTGCAGCAGCATTACTCTGTTGCAACGTTGCTGCTGCAGCACTGTCAATTTTCGTGATAAAATGATGTGACTGATTTCCATACTAAAAGTAAAAATGTACAACTGCTTATCAAATTACGTTTTTATATCAAAAATTTTCGCGCTCGCTTCGTTCGCGTTTTCAATAACTTTCTAAGGTATGGCGACTGCAGCAACATTACTCTGTTGCAATGTTGCTGCTGCAGCACTGACAATTTTCGTGATAAAATGATGTGACTGATTTCCATACTAAAAGTAAAAATGTACAACTGCCTATCAAATTACGTTTTTATATCAAAAATTTTCGCGCTCGCTTCGTTCGTGTTTTCAATAACTTTTTAAGGTATGGCGACTGCAGCAACATTACTCTGTTGCAATGTTGCTGCTGCAGCACTGTCAATTTTCGTGATAAAATGATGTGACTGATTTCCATACTAAAAGTAAAAATTTACAACTCTGTCTATCAAATTGCGTTTATATATCGAAAAATTTTCGCGCTCGCTTTGCTCGTGTTTTCAATCACTTTCTAAGGTATGGCGACTGCAGCAGTATTACTCTGTTGCAACGTTAATGCTGCAGCGCTGACAATTTTCGTGATAAAATGATGTGACTGATTTCCATACTAAAAGTAAAAATGTACAACTGTCTATAAAATTGCGTTTTTATATCGAAAAATTTTCGAGCTCACTTCGCTCGCGTTTTTCAACATTCTAAGATATGATAAAGGTGACATTCGGGTGGCGACTGCAGCAGCATTAGGTACTCTGTTGCAACGTTTTACTGCTGCGGCACTGTCAATTGTCGTGATAAAATGATGTGATTAATTTCTATTCTCAGCTGTAATGCGGCAATAAACGTCACTCAATTTACCAAAAAAATTCAATGTAATCTTGATGACCCTTGGGAGAGGGGGCACCATGGTCTAGACATCCTTAGGGCATTAAAATATCTTAATCCGGCACTGGTCGTTTGCGGAGTCAAACGGTTTGCGACTCGCATTTTATAAGCATTACCATGCATTCCCGAAACAAAACGAATCATTCCCGAAAGTCTCGCAACGCATTGAGGTTACAAGGGGCACGTGGTCTTCCTCAGGAGTCTAAAGAAGATCAGGGTGAGTGGCGGTCTAGCCAGGCAGGCCGCTTCGCTTTCGCTCGCGCGCGTATACCTTACGGCTTACTGTATCGTCCGATATAACTACACCTACTACTCTGTCGTTTAAATCACGTGTAAAATTTGAATAAGGGCGAAAAAACTATTGACTTTGGAGTGTAGTTTTATTTAGTGGTACCTAATTGTAAAATATTTTATCTGGACTACTAACAGTCTTCTAGCATATCCATCTGTCAACTTTACTTCAAGTTTCGCCTCCAGGGGTGAGGGAGAGAAATTAGGATTAGAAATTAGCCGCTTACTGACACAGACCGAATTCCGCGCGGGCGGAGCCGCGGGCACAGCTAGTACTGTAATATGTAGGCACTAACTCAATAAACCCGGATCGCACAAATTGGCACCTCGATTAGCGATAGAAACGGGCTATCCGTAAATTTGATTAAAGTTTAATTACGCTTAATCGTACCCAGTTACACGGCTGCTGTTGCCATCGCTTACAAGCTCATCGCCTCAGCTAAACCTCTCTAAAGGCAGTGGGGAGACACCCCTGACTTCGGGCAAACTCGGCTCCATCGGCTCAGCATTGCTCCAAGCAATTATTAGGGTTGACACAACTTGACGTCCCTTTGCGTGCACGACCAAGATATTTACTTGAATTTTGACAACCCTTAATAGCCGAAAGGGATAGTACCATAAGTTAGAAAGGGATATCATGATTCGACCCTGAATCGCTGTCAAACTTCGGTTATGTAAGAAGTGTCCTTTCTGTACGGTAGTACTATTACTTATTCTGTGCTAAAGGTAACATTCTCGTTGTAAATGCATTGCTGTAGTTACAGCAATGCAGCAGTAGGAAACGGGCGATGCTTCTGTCTAACATATTGACAAAATAAGTGAAGTAGAACGTTTCAATCACGACCACAAAATATAGGATGACGTTTGCGCTTAGTAGTAGCAAAGAGAATAAAGTCTATAGAGACGGATTGTCAAAGTAAATTATGTAGCCACTGTAAATTTACTGCCATCTTTCGACAGAACATAAAACTGTTAGAACGCCATTTGACTTTGATCCTTATTCTTTCAGTGATATGTGTTAACTTATAAATATTAATATTCACGCCATCTACTCGACTATAGGCCAAAGGTATAGTTCCATGTTTTCGAGCGATGGCGCCACAACCTTCAGCCTATGCTCGAGTAGATGGCGTGAATATTAATATTTAAAAAGTTAACACATATCAGTTAAAGAATAAGTATCAAAATCAAATGGCGTTCAAACAGGTTTAATCTTCTGTCGAAAGATGGCAGTAAATGAACTGTAGCTACATAATTTACCATGACAGTAACTCTCTTCTTCAAATCCTCTTTGGTAGTAGTTTATGTGACTGCTACATAATGAAAGGCATTAAAATACGAGTGTGAGTTTAAGAAACGAACGAAGTGAGTTTCATAAAAGGACTACACGAGTCTACATGTAGGAAATACGGTGGGTGATGATAGAGGTATCTTAAATAACTTAAATTATACTGTTACAAAAGAAAATATCCCTAGTCCCTACACCTTATAAAACAAAGTCTCGCGTCGCGTCTATGTGTTTGTGTGTTTGTTTGTATGTTAGCGATAAACTCAAAAACTACTGGACGGATTTTCATGCGGTTTTCACCCATCAATAGAGTGATTCTCGAGGAAGGTTTAGGTGTTTAATTTGTTAACACGTGCGAAGCCGGGGCGGGTCGCTAGTGTATTTCTAAATTCAATACTTCTTACTTATAATCGCAGCCACACTTACACTGGTCCTGAGACGCTGCAAAAGTAACATGATATTCATGTTAGCAAGGTTCTAAATAACGTCGGGCTTCGCGAGCCAATTACCGCCAGTGTGTAAGCCCCTTTAATACCTACCCTTACAATAGGTCTTAAACTAAACGCTAAACTATGGCGCTTACGCCCTTTGGTTCATGTACGTTAATCCTTAGGCTTGTCAAATTGTCATCCCTTGGCTCCTTCAAAACGGTAAGAAGGGTGACGCCGGAGTGGCTTTTAGTGGGTATACCTCCTCTCCCCCTCTCAACTTGAGAGGGAGGCTGCAGGAGGGAGTCCCACATATCCCCCAGGGCTCCCCAGGCCGGGGGAATGCGTAACTCATTTTACCACTCCGTCAAAAACAAAAAAAAAAGGCTTGTCAAATTGTGGGAAGTTATGAAGTTCATATTGGAGAATTTGGCATATGAAGGTGTAAGCATGATGAAGTCAAAAAGTTTTGTAATAAGTAGTCGCCATTATTATCTTCCTAAGACCTAGACACTGCTAGCGGACCATAAAATCACTGGAACATATAATAGTACTCACTAATTAGTGCAACGTAATTTAAACCATAGTTACATTTCTTTTGTTTTGATTTCTAAACAATTCAACCATAGTTTCTACACTTTTGATTTCAAATAAAACTTAGCAGCCATATTTTCGCGTATATTATAAAGCGGTTAAGGGGGATGTATAAAGCCTCGCCAAAGGCAGCTGCCGCTCCGTTGACGGGGTGAGAAATGGTAGCGTTTTTTCTACGGATAACATGTGTTGTATGTAGAAAAAAATGTTTTAATAATTTCGTTCAGATTGAGAATTTATCAAATCACAGATAAGAAAAAACTTGAAGAAAATTCAGATGAATTTAACTGGTGGTACCTATATACTCTGTTCTTTAGGTATTCAAATAAAAGTAAACAAAGTCTACCCTCAATTGGCTCCTTAAGTTAGTTGAGGGTATTATTACATGAACAAATAATGTAGGTTAAGGTCTGGTCGTTCAGTGACTTCCATCCAGGCGGTTTTGTAATTGATCGGTTAACCAATAAATGTTACAACTACCCGAAAATGTACAAATGTTTTGATCACTTTTATGTAAATACCTAAAGATACAGAGAAGGTATTATGATCTACGTCTACCATCAACACAAATTGTGCCTTTTATTTAGTTTCATTGTATAATAAACTTCAAATAAATACAATACTCGCCTGTTTTATAGGCACTAAATTCAGACCAAGTTGTTTGAACTGCAGCAGTTCTTGATTTACTATTACTGCCTTTTACTGCAGTTTCCTGCAACGCTGTGACTTTTAAGTTTTCACTTTCATCGCTTCAGTTTTATATTCTTTCATATTTATTGTTATTAGAGTTTTCAAGTGTTACAATCTTGATTTATGTACAAGAAGATACAAATAACGGTTTTTGAAATTCCTACAATAATCGAGATGTTTGAAATTTTACCGGTAAATATTCGATGGCAAATTTATTTATTTAAACCATTCCACAATAAAAGTACAAATGGCGGACTTAACGCCAGAAGGCACTCTCTGCCAGTCAACCAAGGGCTAAACTCAGTACTGTCTTTACCATAAGGGCACACGGGGCCCGTGCCCAGGGCCCTCATCCTCAGGGGGCCCCGAAGGACAGACAGTAGCAGTATATTTGATTACCCATAATAAATAGATCATAGTTGAAAAATGTTAGTTTAATTCGCTTTCTTTACTTTCCAAAAGGGCCCCAAATTATTATGTGCCCAAGGGCCCCAGCATAGTTTAAGACGGCCCTGGCTAAACTGTAAGATTGAGTTGGTGCAGGGTTAGGATTAATTAACCCTGGGACACGCAAGTGGCCCTAACTGGAGCTCGACTTTGAAAGTCGAGGAAGTTCTTAGAAGCAAAGAAGCTATTGAAAAAGAAAAAAAAGGTGAAAGTGAAAAAAGTGAAAAGTTAAAGTGAAGGTAAAAGTTTTACAAATGTGCGTTTTCATACATCTATCCTGGTTTTCTCCTGCAGAGCCGTCCTTTTTCCGACTTGTTCATGTGCACATATTGAACATATTTATTTATGTATAACATTGAACTCTGAAGAAGCGCCCTGCATACCAAATGGCAGTCGCAGTCTTTACTTTGTGAGAGAGCAATCGAACAAAGGGGAGAACCGTGTATGTATGCTCAGCGCTTCTAAACTCACAGAGGACATGATAAATACAGTAAGCGATACTAAACGAAGCAAAAAAAGTAGTTGCATAGGCCTTTAAAATCGAATGTTTAATTCGTCTTTGGTTTTTATTTCGTAGTTTTTTGCTTCCTTATATTTTTATTTTGTAGTTGCACAGTGCCTTGGTTTTTGCTGTAATGCTGTGTCACTTATTTGAGTAATAAATAAATAATAAAATTAATAAGACTAATAAAAGCTATAATAATTATATTTGTAATGCTACTTACTAAAATTGTACTCAATCAATATTATTATTAACGTTTGCTCCCATAGTTGCATCTTTGACTATTTCTTTGGATCCAGCTAGGCTCCAGTTGGCAAAATTAGCATGAGTGTTTACTATATTGTAAGATATGAGTAAAATACTAATCGTATATTACATACATAGGGCAGTAAAGTAATTTGATATTTACCAGTCGCTTTTCGGTGAAGGAAAACATCGTGAGCAAACCGTGAGGGTTGGAAGGTCAGATAGCAGTCGGTTTCGTAAAAACTAGTGCCTACGCCAATTCTCGGGAATAGTTGTCAAGCGGACTCCATGCTCCTATGAGCCGTAAAAAAACTGGGACAACGCAAGGAAGATGATGATAGGGCAGTAAAGTTGTAGCTTCCGCCGGAGGGCAGAACATCTTTTGTACAAAGAGAAATCAACAGACAGCGCCCAACTAGCAAAATAGTCGTATAAGAATTGATTTACTCAGCCTGTAATCGTATAACAGCCGAGTTACGGTTGTTGAAACACCAATATATCGTATAATAGCGGTTAACTCGACTATTTAGCAATTTTCGCTAATTAGTGCTATAATCATGTCGTATAAACGTTTATAGCACTATCTTTTAGCACTTTTATTCCACCTTTTAATAAATGCTGAGTTAGCGCTACTAAATCACTTTTATTCAGCATAATTGTTCTATTAAAATCATATAACAGCTATAGAATAGCTAATTGTCTGAATAAGGCGCTTTAATACAACTGTTGCTCAACTCTCTTCTCTGTTGCTATAAAAGCCTATTAAAAGCAATCCAATAACCATTTGGCAACAATGCTGCTGTAACAGCGCGCTTATATCATAATTCGGGTAATGGGGTTCAAACCGCTGTTATAGGAGCTGAAGTGTATTTACAGGTTTTATTCAAAATGTATTCAGCTTAGAGTACTTTTAAAGAGTTTTGAACTACATTAACAGCACAAGTCAGCCATGTTGTACGTTTCAATATAGTCCGGTGGCCAACTGCATGAAACCCTACCTGATAAAAAAATAGAAAATCCTACTCTGTAGGGGTAGTTGACTTTTAGAAGCATCAACTGCTCTTGGTCGGACGCGGCTTAATTTCGCAAATTTTGCGTAAATGGCAAAATAGTGGCACAAAAATTCATCAAAAAAAAAACCCCATCGTATAATAGAATGAAACTTGCAGGGTAGGATAGCTGCCTTTGAGGACAGCAAAACAAAAGTGGTCAGCTACATCCTGTGTTGGCAGGTTCCTGTGTTCGACCGAATTTGTGGTACCACGTGACAACTACAATTTACCTCATCGAAAAATAGAATGAAAAAAACTGATTGTAATACCTACATTAAATTTGTTGACTTATGTCTTGGTCGGCCTCACCTTAGCCTGATAGCTTTTGCAGTCCGTCTGCATTAAAAAAAATGTGAATGGCAGCAATCCTACCATACAAGTGACATTATATTTTTCGATGAAGTAAATTGTAGCTCACGTGGTACCACAAATTCGGTCGGACACAGGAACCTGCCAACACAGGATGTAGCTGACCACTTTTGTTTTTTGGATGAATATTTGTACCACTTTTTTGCCATTTGCAAAAGTTAAGCCACGGCCGACCAAGAGCAGTTGAAGCTGCTAAAAGTCAGCTACCCCCACAGAGTAGGATTATTCTATTTTTTTATCAGGTAGGGTTCCATGCAGTCGGCCACCGGACTATAAATCCATAAACATGGCGACATCATGTGCTATAAGTGTAGCAGTAAACGCAGTTACTCGACTTATAGTCGAATTAATGAGATATAACAGAAACTAGATCGTGTAAGCAAATATTTACTTATTTTAATTAATATTTTTTTATTGAAATTTAAGAAAATAGGCGGCCCATGAATATTAATGAACCAGTGCCTTTGGTTTTATCAATAAAGTATTTTTCGCGCTAGGTTTTACTGTATTACGTGTACTTACAGACAGTAAAAACTTATGTACACAATCACGGTAAAAATAAATGTCAGCAGTAAAAAAATACTTAAGTACCTTTTTGTTTTATTAGATACGTGAAGACGATTAGGCCTCAAACTTAATCAAATAATTGAAATATAATCGCTTACCTGAGATCGTTTTTAGCACATATTAGTTGAATAAAAGCATTTACTGCACTCTTACACATTCAAAATGCCGAGTAAAAGCAATTCGGCTACTTTTACGAAACATTTTTGCTGAGAAATAGCAGTGCGGTTGCTTTTATAGAACACTTTCACTGAGTAATAGTAAATTGCTAATGTTTATAGAACGAATAGTCGAATAAAAGCACTATCGTTGCTATTAAAACACTAGAATCGCTTTTATCCACTTTTACTCAACTCTTACAGCATCGATTTGCTTCTTATACAGCGCTTACTCGATTTTTATAACACTTTTAGTCTGTATAAGTGCGCCTTTTTCGCGTTGAGTAAACGCTTACAGGACTTTTATTCGACTGTTTTTACACCGTTTATAGCACCAAAAAGCGAAAACAAAAACGTGCTCTCAACTTTTATAGCACATACATTTGCTAGTTGGGCGTATTTTAAAACATGTCTCTTACTGTTTTAACGTCAGCCACTGTGGCAACCAAGTCAAATATATATTTGAGCAGCATTCTCTCGCACTTGATCCGTTTGTCATGGAAATCAGGCGGGTATTTGTTTATATAAGGCTTGAAATCGCAAGGCTGGCTTTATTGAGCTGACGTGAAACTTTGGTATGGTTTTAAAAGTCTTTGTAAACATAAAAATACATAGTTTTAACCACACTATGTCGAAATTGTTTGCGTTTTAAAGTAGTGGACATAATTCAAATACTCTCTACGTCGCAAAATATCCAACTACCTCAAAAATGGTTTCCCGACTAGGAAAATTCAGTATATTTCGCTCAGGCGAGCACCTATTTCAAAGGCTTCAGCCGCCACGAAGCCTTACGACCGCCCGTGGCTTGCCCAGTGTGACTTCTATTTGACAAATTGTGGACATGCTTTTGATAGGAAACGTTGTTATTTAAAATTAGTTATTTATTTACGTGATAAGTTTTGTAGTGTATGCACATCGCGACTAGCCTCTACTATCTACGTGAACGCATAAATAATTCACTTCCATCGTCTGTTTTATTGTACCTAATATAAATATTACATTTGCTGCTTGTCCCCAGAACTCGATTCCATATGTTACTATCGATTGAAAGTAAGCGAAGTATGAATTTGTGATACATTGATCATAGAGATTTTGTTAGTCGTGAGCTAGACTGTGATGATTGTGACTTTTTAGATAAATCAATGCACGAACAGCTAATGAAATGCTGCACAAGGTAAGAGCTTTAATATAGGAACGGCTATAAGGTAAACTTACTAGTGCTCGACATGCTAATGCCCAATAGATGACACCTTGCTGTCACCTCTATTGACAATGACTTAAGTTTCAAGATGACATATACTGGGACCGCGTTGAGCACCAGTACGCTTACCTTAACATATCTTGAGTTATATTAAATCATTGCTTAATGGGTCTAAAATTTTTCTTGGTATTCACATATCTAGTAATAATCAAATCAAGGAATCTTTGGTCATGAGATAGCAATACGGTAGATACGCTTCTTTATCTTTATCAACTCTTAAAAACAGACCTACTTTTTATGGAAAAATTCGGTGTTATCTTCGAACCGTTTTGCAATATCAGAAAAAATCTCGCATAACGATTGTACATTTTACCGACGGATAAAAATATCTACTTACATTTTGGTACAGTAACTTGCATATGGACGCGCAAAAAGATTTAACGATAAGCGACGAGAATGTTTAGAAATGTAATAGAGTTAGACCAAGAATAGTCTGCAGCGACTTTGCTAGCCCATGCAGTGCAAGTGTTATTTACACGTCATAATTTCATAGAAGTTTGACGTTTAAAATAACACTTCCACTGCGTGGGCTATCAAAATCGCTGCAGACTTTTCTTGGTCTAACTTTTATTAATAACACATTACCTAGTCTCTATTATTTTTGATGCAATATATCTACGATTTTCATCTAGTGCACGTCGTGTTAAGGCATTGCCGTCTAAAGATTGCGAGAGTAATGTCATTACCGCATCACTCAGCGCGCCAAATTCTCATTAGCTTGGTAGCCATCTATACAGTTCATACTTATCTTATAATAATATAATATAGGTACAGCTTGGTAAAGAGCCGCTAATACTGAAGTATAGAGAGAATCGTTTCAGCTGAGTTGCACCAAGCTGTGGTCACGGAAAGACTGACGTCCCAACAAATGTCAACGGAGATATTAATAAAACACAAAGGTAAAAACAATGAAATTATATCGCGGTAGACCCGTTTGTGTAATTAAATAAGAGAGAATCGTGTTCTCTTTCATCTCAAAAACTTAATGAGTGTCCTCGTAGTATTTTTAAATCGACACGAGTTGCGAATTACTTATTCGCACGTGTATCGTACAACGTTTTACAGTACATATGGCCGTTTAAACTTTAAACATACGCACGAAAAGTGCTATTTTACGCACTAGTGCGGGAAAATAGGACCATATGTACTGTAAACGCGCTTTTCGGGGCGAAACGCTGCGGCGGCGAAAATGATTTAAACGCAACAGCAACGGCAACAGAAAATACAGTTATTTGGGGGAAATTTTCTATTTACCTATGGTTTATATTTAAGTTTAGTTTTTTACAGTAGTTTGTGTTTTTTTAAGGCCTTTTCTTGGTTGTTAATACCGGTAATTGTGTTTGATATTAGTTGTGCCTATAATGAGAAAAGAGAAAGCGAATGGTGATGACCACCAGCTACTTATCCGCTTAATACATACATGATCCTTTTGGCACATGCGACTTTTAAAACCGAGAACATTGCCGTCTACAGATTGCGAGGGTAATATACACTTAGCGCGCCAAATTTTCATTAGCCTGGTAGTGATCTAAATTTAGAGTCCGTATCTTTCGACGACCTTCACCCTGAAATACCTTATTTGGGTCATTCTGTCCTTCTCTAGCCCATTCTCTTTAAAAAAAAGGCCAAGTGCGAGTCGGACTCGCGCACGAAGGGTTCCGTACCATTACGTAAAAAATGGCAAAAAAAATCACGTTTGTTGTATGGGAGCCCCACTTTTTCTCACCTAATTCTTATGATTATCAAAAAATCGAAATAAAGTCAAACGTAGGGGCTTAGGTACCTATGGTGAATATAGATCAAATTATGTAAGAATATTCTCTATAATGTCCAGATTCTCTATAATCCAGAGAGGAATATGGGGTCTACGTTTGGAGAAGCGGCCGTCCCCTTTCCTCCTAAAGCTCGGCAACGGTATATTAGGCGTCCAAAGAGATAATAATTAAAATAACACCCCTAGCTAATAATCAAACCCATAGGCAATAAGCATTATAATTAAAAGTAGAACTAATATTGCGAACGTGCCTTGATTGCCAATCACAAAATTATCTTAACAATAGGAGGCCCGTGGGGTCTGATTCCCTACGAAAGCGAAAATCGAAATTCTGTATGTGCCTCTCTGTCGCTGGTATATGCAAGAGCGATAGAGAGACAGATAACGAAAATTCCTCTCTAAGGGCCTCTGAAGTCTATTAACAAATTCTGATAATCAAAGAGCCCTCACGTCCGGGTGTAATGTGTCCCGGTAGAGACAATAGGGTATTATACTGTATTTAAAATAAATTATTTTCCACCATGCATGAAATAAAGCATCAGATAATTATTAGAAAAACACAGATCTTAGGAGTTATTTTTAAACACAAGTTCTATTTAATAAATCGGATAGAAATATAAAAAGTAGGTGAGTTGACCGTGACGTCACGATGTAATGTTTCATATAAATTCCATATTAGCAAATCGTTTTGACAGCTCTAAAAAAGTAACTGATTTGACTAGTAGGAAAATACTCTATTGGATAATAGGGATTGTTCATTTCTATCCAAAGTTACTCAGTGAAGACTGACATAATCGACTACAGTAGAGTCCGGTTAGTACGACTTCGCATATAACAACCAACCGCTTATAGCGATGTAAGTATAGGCACTTGGTTGGTTTTAGTACAAGCTACTATGAAAGTACAACCGTTTATTACGACTCCGCTTATAACGACCAACCGCTTTTAACGACGGAAATTGAGACAAAATCCGTCCGTCAAATCCGGTTACAACGGCGAGCGACGTAGTTTTTACAAATAAATTGTTGGTAAGAAGCTTACTCCGCCCCGCGCACCCAACTCCCTCGCCCCTTTGCCTATACGCAGTAAGATGAAATAGTCATGTGACTTTACGTAATCTTGTAAACTAAATAAAACCCAATTCCCTGAAATGGTAAACTAAGGTTAATATTAACGTAATTAACGCTAATTAATCATTAGGGTTGAAATTATTTATACCAATTCCGTTAACACCACTCCGCTGCACCAAAAATGCTGGAAAATGTACGATCACTGGTCATAAAACAACGCATCCTAATTGAGTTTGGGTTGAAATGTTTGACAAAAAACTTATTTAATTTTTGATTGTCGATGTACGATTGTCATCTTTATTTATTTTATTTATTTATTTAAGAAACAAACAGTCTTTTATAGTTATTTACACCGTGTTTTTATTGAATTCCGTTAACTTCGGGGTATGGTTAAGTACGTTTAAAAAAACTAAATGGCATAGTTAATTTTGAAAAAAAAAATATTTTTTTGCTTTTTTTTTTCAGAAAAATTAAATTTAAAAGTAATTAAATGTAGCATATAGCGTTGTTGTAACACGGGCATTACATTTAACTAAACCAAACAATTGAAATCTGTGACATATCAATGTCAATTCGAACATCGATCGACCGAGATTTTACTTAAGTTTAGTAGCAAATGTATGAACTCATTCTAAACACTAATCAATATGTAAACCGGCCTTAAGGCAAGTGTACAAGCTTGTAGAGGCCTTATTGGAAAAAAAAAATATTGATTATCTTCGAAATGGAGTTAATTAGAATATCGGTGTCTTTGGGAAAGTTACTTGATTTAAGCTCAGGTATGCACCCTTGAAATTAACGGAAATCAAAAAAAACACGGTGTATAACACTAGAACTTTTCTTAAAACTAGACTTACAGTTTCCTTAATGAAAATATTTTAACATCATGCTTATTAAGTAGTTTCTACATAGTAAAACAGAGCTATTTGTGCGTGCAAAAACAAAACACAAAAAAAAAAGAAAAGAATAAAATTATGAGAATAAAAATATAAGAGTATTATAACAACCTTATGGTATTGTTACTAATTGTTTACAAACTGAATTCTCAGGATTTGTTAACTATTAATAAAGAAATTATAAAAAGCAGTAACATCTAATACTGAGATTATTTCGTTATAGCGCCAATCTAAACATCTTGATTCGATTCCTTTCTATTTTACGGGATTCGAGTAATTTGCGGATGATTGAGTGAGTACGCGTGTGTATGGCTTCTTCTAAGTCTAATAAACACACAAGTCTCTGCATTTAAGACAAAGTGTTGTAAATAAATATTTTAATGAAAATGTTTTTTTTTTCTTTGATTGTTGCATAAGTATTAATAAATACAAAATGATGTAATTATTTTGATTAAAAAAATATTAATATTGGCAGTTCGTTTAGTACGACGTCCGGTTAGTACGACCTAATATCACCGGTCCCTTGGACGTCGTTATAACCGGACTTATATTGTACTGTATATACAGAACGGCAATGGCTATATCGCAATGTACCATACTCCAACAAGCTAAGATATTAGTCGGTGTGTAGGTAGCTTAAAATCTAAGATCATAAATATACGATGCTATATACTAGGCTAGACTAGAAAACCTGCACCAATTTCCTAAAAAAATAAAATTAGTGTTTGTGAAATTGGCTAGCGTGGAGGGAGGCCCATAGACCAAAACTTCTTAATCAATCATAACAGGCCTCTATCTGTCAGTAACGTGTGTACTATCTGATTACGACACAAGAATAATGACTTCTATGACATCGGTTACACGTTAATTCTGGCGTCAGTTCAGTCCGTCAGTCTGGTCAGACTGACGGGAGAATTATCGTGTAACACGCGGACTGATGGACTGATGGTCTGGACTGATGAAAATTTAAATTTTTAGATAATATTCGTCAGTCCATTTTGAATGGCAGAAAACTGATAGGAGACTGATCGTGTAACCTGTTCGTGTCATTCTCGCGTCAGTCACCATATTAGACAAGACTAAATGACTGTGTTGCGTTCTGTGTCCAAACGACGACTGTGTCGTAATTTTATCAGTCTGTTGTCAGTCTGGACTGATCGTGTAACCGTGTCCATTTTCCATCATTCTGGCATCAGTCAAAACTCGAATGGACTGATGGACTGAACTGACGCCAGAATTAGCGTGTAACCGATGTCTATCTTAAAGGCCGGCACAAGGCACAAGCCTCTCGTGTTAAAGGTGCCTACGACGTGGGCGACGGTAATTGCTTGCCATCAGGCGACTTGTCTGCTCATTTGCCACCTATACCTCATCATCATCACCATCATTGGCCATTGCATCTATTGCAGACGATTTCTGGTGTAATGCTCTGGTTTCCTAGGATAGCGGTGCCGTCATATAGCGGCCGTCTCCATACAAAATACTACGACATCCATATTTAGCCGTATTATTTTGTATGGAGACGGCCGCTATATGGTGGCACCGCTATCCTAGGAAAACCGAGCTTAACACCGCCGGAGAGACACCGTTTTTGGTGTCTGCTGAATAGACCGATGCGAGACTGACATAGTCTACCACAGGCCTGACGAAAGAGATTTGCGGAAAACGGTACTGAGATCATAAAAAAATTACAAATGCTAGATTTAGACTACCAACCTCTTTGATTTACACGTCTCTGATAAAAGGCACATCTAAAATTCAGCTCGCGCCATCTCCAGAATTACGACAAAGGAATTCAATCTGTGAGGGACTAATTTAGACCTTATTCAAAAGCTTTCTTATTACTGCTGGCGCTTAAGACGTTTACTTTCAGATTTGTATTAGAATTCAGCTAAAAGGGCGTAACCGCCAGTTGCTTTAAAGGTTAGTTATATACTTCTACTACTTTTTGTTTTGTTCGCTATGCGATATGAATATTATTAATATTTTCTCAGTGTTTTCACGTTTTGTGTAAGTATTTTTAGGTTTTTTTAGGTGGACCAAAATGTTGACGGATTGGTGGCCGCTTTCGGATGAAAGAAGCGCCTGGCGTCCGTTGGCTCGTTGGGTGGATGACATTCGGAAAATCGCGGGGCACTTTTGGATGAGACTAGCCCAGAACCGGGATAAGTGGCGTACACGAAGAGAGGCCTATGCTCAGCAGTGGGCGACTGAAGGGTAGAATGATGATGATGATGATGATCTTTAGGTTTAGGTAGGGCAGGGAGCCATATGACTTCACAGATCGTGGGTGTAATCCACGTAGATTCCAATGAGAATCTTTGGTCTTATGTACTTATGAAATATCATTTGATATTTGCTTAAAAGAAAATATGGTGACTTTCGGATGTCAACTGCAGCTACATTAAGGTAAGGTAAGGTAAGGTACCTACGCCAACAGCGATAATGCAGCGCGACATTACTCAGTAATGCAGGAAACGTACATAAAGTAATTATATCGAGACAAGGAGACGTTTGGATCTCAACTGCAGCTACATTAAGGTTCCTTTTGGATTCATATTTAATTAAACAATCGAGTCTACCGCGATATAATTTCATTGTTTTAACCTTAAATTCCGACGTTTCAGCTGATTTGCACCAGCGGGCTTAGCAAGGTTGTACGACAAGGTAGTTATCACGCAATAGGTGTGGATAAAACGGCCGTTATCGTCGGTTTTATCATCCATACTATGGTTGCAGACGATATATGGAGTTATCCACATTTGACAGCGGTAGATGATAGAAGACAATTTGCATAACATGGTCGTTGGATAAGATGTGGATAATTTGACAGATTGTCCCATTTTGACAGTTCAACTTAGTTAATTTTAACTACGTGCTTCTTAGATGACGATAAGCCTTGTCGTGAAAGCAAAAGTAGTGAATAATCATATTTTAAGGTATAAATTACAGGTAAATATCAGTTTTTCTATGATTATATTGAGAGTTATTAGTTACAATGTTCCGCTGTATATAATATTGTCAATATTTTCTTCGCAGGGAAGTCAAATTTTATTATTCCTACTCGCGGCTGCTGTTGAAGAAAAATATCGTAAACAGCTTTAAGAAACACTTGCAGCCCATTTGATATGACGGACGAAGAGTTTCGGCATATTTATAGAGTGCGTAAGGAGTGTGCAGTGCATTTACTTATGTGCCGAATTTAACGCCGAGCTTCAAAACGGTGATGGGTTACCTACCAAAACATCTCAAAGGTAAAGCTATAAAATTGCAGTGTTTCTTATAAAGTTAATATGTATTCTATGCATAGACCCTATTATATTTGAAATCATTGATTCTATGTAAAACAGACGTCTTAATGACAATGCTACTAAACTCTTCAATACTAGGTACCGGCCTCATTATTATATGTAAAAGTTAGTATGTTAAGATATCTGTTGTACAATCTCTTACTTATGCTACTAACCTACTAACAGAGGTTACTTAAGCTACTATTTACTTCAACATTCATATCCTAACCTCCAGGGGGAAAATCTACTTGACAAAATTAGATTTACAGTACCGGTCAATAACATATCACCTTTGTGTGTTTTTGTATGAACTTGTAGTAGGTTAGTTTGTAGATTTCATATTTTACTAGTCATTTTATATAAATATGCATGTTTTTCCAGAGATGAGACCTAGCTAGATTGATTTTTCGCCCCCGAAAACCCCCATATAGCAAATTTCATCGAAATCGTTGGAGCCGTTTCCGATATCCCCGAAATATATATACATATAAATAAATAAATATACAAGAATTGCTCGTTTAAAGGTATAAGATATTATGAATACTGAAATACTGTGAACTACAATAAGAGACTCAGCATATTACTAAAAAAGCTCTTTAAAAATAATGAAGTTGACCATACATTAAAACAAAAAACCTCTATGAAAAAATCATTACATAGACCAATTTTTCTCATCGCTGGACAAGGAATACTACTAAACTACCTAAAGCTGTGGAAGTCACTCACAAATATATAAAAAAGTTATACCGTAAAAGCATGGAGGTGATATATTATTGGCCGGTACTGTAATTAGGTACTTATTTGTTTTAGGTTCTAACAGTATACACCACACCAGCAGCACACCTACACCAGCAGCAGCAGCAGCAGCTGCTGGTGTGTAACAGTTACACCTGCTAGCTGATGGCAATTAACTACCAACGTGGGACTAGTCAAGATCATGGCTTGTCCATTGGAGCACTACTGACTGGATTGGCCACACTACTGTAAGCCTGAACCTCGAGCAGTTTGTAGATGCTGTAAACAGAAGGTAAGTTCTTTTGAGCACTGAATTAAGTATTAGGCATAAAAAACTGTGACTTTCCACAAGGACTGTCTTAGTAACTTTTCCTTTTTTGAATAAGTATGAGTGCGGCTGTATTATGCATTGAGATATGTACCTACCCATTGTTTGATAGTTATGTATGATAAGTAGTTATCTCTGGGATATATAATCTGGGAATGCAATACTTATTAGGTTTAACTAAGGCACCTAGTTCTAATGTGCTGCCTTGTTTAATGGATATTATTCCTGGCGATTGTTTAGTATATATCTTGAGTGCACTAGACTGCACTCATGTGAAAATACTTACTCCATCGCTGCCACATGAACCTACTTTTACTTATTTCCTTCTTTTTCTTCCAGAAAACTTCTCGTGGATCAAGGGAAAAATTAGAGAAGACGCTCCTAAAAAACTTCCTAAGCATGCAAGCATGCACAAAACCGGCTCTTAATAAGCTTAATAAATACATATTTCGCCTATTACTATGTTTTACTATCACACAAATACCTACCTAATTTACCTATATTTCTATACAAGTAGAGACTAGTAAACATTCAAGACGGATAATCTTCACACAGAACACCATTCCCGGGCATGCTTCAATGTAGGTGTCACTTATTCTTATTTTTCATTTTAGCCTTATGCGTACAAAATTTGTGATATTATAGCTTCTAAATGTAAAATCCGACTCATATGCAGTATAGTACAATGAAAGCATAGGTAATAAAAACATTTTAGGCACGTTCTTACTTAAGAGGAAAGGGAGATGGCCGCTTCCGCTTCTCCATACAAACGTAGTCCTCATTTTCCTCTCTGGATATTGACATTATGGAAAATATTTTTACATAATTTAATGTATATTAACCATATAGCTATGCCCCTACGTTCGAATTTTTGATTATTGTAAAAATTAGGAGCGGAAGACAGATTACATACAAATTTTTAAATGCTTCTAACTCTTATAATAATTAAAAATTAAAAAAAAAGAACAACCGTAGGGGCATGGCTGTAGTTGATGTTGATATGATATACAACAAATTGTATCAAAATATTTAATGTTATTATCCAGAGAGAAAAATGTGGACTACGTTTGTATGAAAAGACGCGTCTAGTGAGTCTGGCGGTGAAAAGGTCAAATAAGAATATTCCTAAATGCTCTATTATGCTAATAAGTCTACTTTAGTGACTATAACTGCGGTCAGACTCAATACGCCAATAACTAATGTTGAATATTAAAAACTATGTTAAATTCCATTTAGGTAGATACAAGAATGACAATTCTCGTCACTTGTGGTGTTGTCAAGTCTTTTTTGTTTACTAAACTCTATAGATAAGTTAACAATTTCGGCTCTGTGCTAGAGAGAATATTATAAATGGGTAAATAAAACAACTATTGCCAAAAAATTAAACAAAGTTTATTTACACATTAAATGTAGGTGTACAAACAAATCATTGGCTGCCGTACCCGGTGTGAAAGTGCCCATCATGCCAGCAGCTTTATCGCTGGATTACTATGAAGTATGAACAGCTTTTGTACCAGGAACGTCATATGGC
Organism: Cydia splendana; assembly: GCF_910591565.1. NCBI lineage: Eukaryota > Metazoa > Arthropoda > Insecta > Lepidoptera > Tortricidae > Cydia > Cydia splendana. The sequence continues at coordinate 12,546,056 of NC_085980.1, read as the reverse complement.
GCCCGGGACAGGCACCAAATTTGCGCCTCCCCCCCCCCCCCCCCCCCTCTCCGAAACGAAATGGGACCAACCCCTAAGTCGCGAAAAAAAATTTGGCTGTTTCATACATTTTGGCTGGTCCAATTTCTATGGGAGGGTAAACTATTTTTTTCGCGATTTCGAGGTTGGTCCCGTAGCAAAAGTTACTCAGTATAATCCCAAAACCTCCCTGGCAACGGGAATGTAGTTATTTTTTAGCCATCCTGTATAGTGTATAGGAAGCCTCAGTAGTCCACATATCGATGAATGTCGTCGATAGACAACATGTCACAGATATGCAGCAGCAGCTATTGAAGCAGGTTCCGTCAACTACGGCTCATATGCGCCTGCCGGACAAAGGGCTAGCGATCCACTTGCATAATAGGTAGTCTATTGGACAGTCCATAAGATGGTAACTTCGACAGGAGACCCCTAACGTAAGACGCGCTAACACTGGACACAACTCTGAAGCACTTGGCCCGCTCGCCTTATAAAACGAAAGCATAGCAACTCCCGCCGAATATCCCTCTGCTTGATAGAAGTTTCTGGCATAGAGTATTCACACTACGGGATGGTGGGCGGTAGGGCGCTACCGTCGTCTTTCAAGGTCGAGTTCGATGCAAAAAGAGTTCCTAAAAGATCGTCTTTCTCTTTTGCGCTGTGGGCCAGATTACCATCCGCATTTCACACTTCACAGTGGTGGTAAATACGACTGACAAAAGTTTCCCTGCTGCCTCAGTTTCGCCACTGAGCGGGGGCCCTTACCATTCTGTCTGATTCGACGGCCTAACTTACGTTGTAAAACGCTTAATGATAATACTAATGAACTGAAAAGGTTGTTTGTTGTTTTATTTGTGGATAGGTATGACACATATATATATTTTTGGAATGGTCTTCTCACTAGCTTTTATTTGATATCCATATTATTGTAGTATTGCTATTTCATAACTGCTCATCTATAAGTTTCGTTTCCAATATAAATAGAATGCTTAACGGCGCAGAAAAGATCAACATTCCTCTCAGACCTCCAACAAAAAGGGGCCAAACTGAAAACCAGCGCTGGACGCCAGTCTAGCACATGCTGAGCTTGGTACCCACGGCCAACATGTCTTGCTAAGTGTAATTACCTATGTATAGAGTAGACAATAAGTTAGTACTTAACCTAGAATAACTTAGTACATACTTATCATAGAATTTATATGTAGGTATATGGTTTGTATTCCTAATATTTTTTCTACCATCAACTTATCATGTTTTGGCAATGGAGCATTCCATGCAATTGTCTACCGTTTGTCCCGTAGAAATGCAGATTTTCTGGAGATTTGCAGGTATAAGAGTTTCCTTTTCTATGACAAATGGTCAAACATGCACGGAAAATTAATCGCTTGCTTTAAATGGCGAAAAAAAAAGTCGCAACACAGGAAATAAAATGCGTTTGTACGGGACAGCTCGTGGAATGCTCCAATAAAGTGATTTCATTTCATATCATAAACTGATGAGGGCATTCAGAGTGTAGCCTTGAGGTTGCCAAGCCAAGCAACCAAGTCAGGTGTCACGGTCTTCAGGTCCTCAACAGGCCCAGGAGTGGAGGAGGAGTGGAGTAGGCAGCGTTGGAAGATATGCTAAGTGGTCTGTATTCTGCATTCGCAAAGTGGGAAAGCCGTCTACCTCCATTTGTGTGGCTGAATTGCAGCGGCCATGTCCGGTTCTCAGGCGGCACCAGATTTTCCGAGGAAGGTCAAACCCTTTTGGTTTTTTAGTTGGGTCAGATATACAGCAACTCCGAGCTGCCGAAGCTGACCATTCCGCTATCCACCTATCCGAAATATTAAAGCTGCTCAGGCTCCCAGCTGTAGCACAGGGTCGGCGGGCAGTCGGGCGGCAGAATTCCTCGTGGACAGGCATTGTGGGGTTATTCGTGATATTCTCAGCCTCCCTCTTCAACGCCTTGAGTCGTCGGATGTGAGGAGGGGCAATGTGACTCAATGCCGGCAGCCAGTGGCGGTTGTAGATCGGATAGTGCCTGAGATGCATCGCTTGGTCTCGTTGAGCTTAACGTCCAATCTATGAGTATGTGCACTTTCAAGCCTCCAATATGTTATGACTGAAACAGAAACAAATTATATTAGATGAGGTCAGGCGCAGGCTAGTACTTACAGCGGTTCATTGGCAAATTATGTGAAATTAATGTCACTTTTAGAAAGCTCTCGTTTTTAAGCCAGGGGGATTTTTTTGTTACAGTTGTCCAAATTATCGATAGAAAATAAATTGAATTTTGTTCTAGTAATTATTTATCCGTTATTAAAGTTGTATTATGTATCAAGTGTAGTTCTGTACCACTTGCGTCATAAAAACAAACCAACCAACACCTTATTTATCAAAATGTATCTCAGATATTCTATGCTAGGGTAATATACGACACAAACATACCCACACACATACATAGGCTGCTAAAATTATTCCCATAGTCAGGTATAGGTACAATAGACCACTTTACCAAACACAAAAAAAATATTCCAGCTGCCAGCAGTAAAGAAACCAGCTTCTACTCCCAAGCCCTAACAATATAAATAAGTTTTTGGCAAAAATATAATTTTTGGTACAAGCTTTTATCGCTGACTGTACTTTTCTTTCAACAGGCAACTAATACTCCATGAGTCCATTCTAACAACACCAAGCACAATTAGTTTGCGTTGTTTTATCACAGTGTTCCCATGGCCACCTCATGTCTCCATCATCAGATCAGCTCCATGTCATCATAATATTGCAATTGTCATCCGATTTACATATTGTTATGTATGCAAAATTTCAGCTCAATCGGAAATCGGGAAGTGGGTCAAACTTAGCTGTCAAATGTATATGGCCAGCTTTAGTGCTAACATAACTGTTCCTAGTATTCCTATATTACCTACATGTTATAAGTAAGAATATTGTACGAGTAGGTATTATATTTTTTATAATCTTAGTAGAATAGGTACTAATACAATTTATTTGTATTGAATAAGGCCGGCGCCCCACTGCTGCGCACGCTACATCCACGGCCCACGTTTTAATACAAACCGTGGGCAAGCCCACGAAATTTTGTATAGGAACGTGGGTCGTGTACATAGCGTGGGCAGCAGTGGGGCGCCGGCCTAACTCTTGCAGGGAATTTGTAAGTTACTTGTGGGTATGGCTACTTTATTTATTTAATTTATAAACTTTATTGCACAAAAATATAGAATTACGTAAAAATGGCGAACTTAATGCCAAAAGGCATTATCTATCACCTACTAGTCAACCATAGAAACAAATATGTGACGTTCCACGGCAAAAGGTACCTTATGGCGGCTGGCGCTTACGTCGCATAGCGCCGCAATAATATTGGAGCGGCGTTAATAGTTAATAGCGTAAGCGCCAACCGCCATAAGGTACCTTTACCCGTGGGACGTCACATATAAACACTAAAGGTTGGTGCAAAAACCAATCAAAAAGCAAATGCAGTAGGTATATCTTAGATATACATACTAACATAAACATACATATATGTTATAAAAATAAATGTACTAATATGTATATGGGATGATAGACACTAGACGAGACATTTAGCAGATAACTACCGAGCATGACTACTCAAAAAACAAATTTTCTTGGGGCTTGTCTTACAGATAGAGGGAGTGCATTCCATAGATAGGTTGCCTGAACGGCAAAACAATCATACATAAAACGGTTATGAAGAGGAAGGACTTAAAGTTTAAGTGAGCGGGACATCCGGAACGGGCATAAAAACTAAATACTTATTAATAATATTTTATCTTTATGTCTTAGATTTATGGCATAAAGTGTGTCTTTTTCTTTTTCAATAAACTTTTATTCTTGCTACAAAACCAGCTTCTAGAATATACAAACAGAGTAAAAAAATATATAAGTTTTTAAAGTGAGGTCTACGGGTTTCAAAGATTTTAATATTTGTTAGAACCCTTAAGTATGCACTTTTTATGCAGTGTGAATAAATGTACTTATGCATAGGTACTGTTGTAGTGTAACTTTTACACATCCTTGTTGCCAAATCAACTTCCTGCAATTATAGTAGTGATAGAACAGGTTTTTAACAAACTTTTGTCACTTAGTAGAACATAATAGATAGAATGAGAAGAAATAGATATTAAGTGTCAATAATATTAAAAGGCACCAGAAACTTTTCATGATTTTAGTTTAAGAAAGGTGTACTTACATCTTCAATCCTTTCTTCTAGATCTTAGAACTTGTGTGCACTGTGCAGCATTGCATTTTGTATCTCTGGGTTCCGAGAGGCTCATGAATCTCCCTGTAGGTGTAGGCGAACAGGGGATGCTGAGTTATATATTTGGCTAGCATTTTCTTGTGCGCTGAAGCATCGACTGAAATTAAACATATTCATGACAAAACCAGTTAATGATCAAACGAACTATAACTTTTTCTATAAATAAATTAGAGAAACTTACATTTTGGGTGGCATTTCCTTTAGTTTACACAGCAAATCAGTATTTTTCTTCGACTTGGTTTGTATTTTCACTAAATTCACTGAATCATGCGCGTACGCGATGCTTGTCAATGTCAAGTGAATTGTCAGTTGAGAAAACACGATTATCCGTGCATGTTATAATGTAAGTCAATTTGTATAAAGCTGTCACTCATTTAAACATTTTTCAATTTGGAAGTGTAGTAATAAAACTAACTATTCGTTTTCAAACATCGTCCGACACACGTCCGACATTTTAATAAAGCCAGGCATTAAATGGATTTTTCATAAACTCTAGGCATAGACAATCGTGGTCACTTACGAATGATAGTGGATAACTTTATACGATATCGACGTGGTATTCTTATCGTAACCCGTAACCATGTTCAGCAAAACGATAAAAATACGACTATCGTTAAAAGACGACAGTAGATTCCACGCGCAATATGATATAACCTTGCTAAGCCCGCAGCTGTGGTCACGGAAAGACTGACGACCCAGCAAATGTCAACGGAGATATAAATAAACCCTTATAAGTAAACCCGTTTGTGTAATATGTGTACAAAACGCGAGATTTTAAAGCGTTTGGATTCAGTCTACATTAACATTACTTCTGGCGGCTTAGCACGGTCGCGTTTTTATCCCTTGTCACCATGCCTGTCACGTTCTAACAAGTATGTAAGTGCGAAAGGGACGCGCATAGTGATAGTCGATAAAAATGGAACCGTGCTGAGCCCGCAGCAGTATTGCAGGAAACGTCAAAAAAGTAATTATATCGACACATTTAAGTATTTTAAACTTGACGTTGCCTGTTTTCTACTGTTGTGTCCTCCTATTTTTATCTCATTGTATAAGTAGGTACAGTCAAAAAAGTTTAATTTCCGTACCATTCCGTTTGAATGACAATGAATATCAAAGTCGCTAGGGACCACATACTACTGTCACTGTGACAAGCTGATAAGGTACAAAATGGTACTGTAATTAAATTCCTTGACTACTTATACCTATAGTCCGACAAGAAATTTTAGAAAATTATTGAGGGCGCCACTTCCTACGTAACTGTCACATTTTTGACGTAAAATGCTTAAACATGGCAACAATTCAGTATGGTATTTGTTTGTTCCATTTTATTTAATTTCTACTATTTTATGTCGCACTATACACAGTATAGCTTAGAGCATTTTAATAACCGGAGTCGCCTTTAAGAGCTTACCCCTGTGCCGAAAACCTTGCACAATTGTGCAAACTTTTGTATGGACTGACGTTTATCTGACATGGCTATTTGTACGTTACGTACAAATCATGTAGAAATAGATGGCTAATTCTACACGTGCCCCTCCCCCGCAAAAATCCGTAGACTGTTTTCTTTTCTTTTGTACAGAAAATGACAGCCAAGGCATCTCCAGTTACTAAATGCTCTAAGTGAATAGGCAATACGGGCTAGACGTATATTATACTCTAATCGAATTAGCTACTGCCGACTGTACTGTACCCAATTTGCATGTAAAATCCATGAAAGACAGAAAACAACTTTTTACAGTAGGCCGTAACGCCCCAAACCGGGTGAAAAAACCTTTTATGTTAATTCGATGCGCCTTTTAAATAGAGTAGGACAAGATTCGTCGTTCTCTTAGATTATTTGGCTCGGATCTATACATTTTGTTTCAGAAAATAGGATGAAAAAATCGGCCAAGTGCGAGTTGAACTCGCGCACGAAGGGTTCCATACCATTACGCCAAAAAAGCCAAAAAATCACATTTGTTGTATGGGAACCCCACTGAAATATTTATTATATTCTGTTTTCAGTATTTTTTTGTTATAGCGGCAACAGAAATACATCATCTGTGAAAATTTCAACTGCCTGGCTATCACGCGCCATGAGATACAGCCTGGTGACAGACAGACGGACAGTGGAGTATTAGTAATAGGGTCCCGTTTTTACCTTTTGGGTATGGAACCCTAAAAACTGTAGTTTTGGAGGATACTAAGTCTGTTATAATCAATAATATAATATTCTACATGGTGTATTCTTTCCTATACAAATCCACGCGTATGAACTCGCAGGCAACAACTAGTATGACCATGATAGATCTACTTATGTAGAATTAAGAACGAATTTTCCACCCTAGCTGGTAAAGTGTGTTTCTGACAGTGTGAATATAAAGAAATCATTTCCGAACCGCCGAAGTGAAAAACGAAATTCAATTTAACGGTTGATTGGTTAATGTATTCTCAATTCTGAACATGCTTGAATGTTGGGGTTTTATAAATTAATTGGAATAAAATATCGATTTTATCGAATATAATCGCCTTTTTCACATTCGACCTCATTTGCTAGCTAGTTGTATTGTATGTATAAAACTCCCGTGAGACGAATAAATATGGTGTTCCATACATAAAAACTATGAAAATTTGCATAATATTGAAATTATCGTCAGTGGAGGTACACGTCAGTATCTACACCGGGTCAGAAAACGGTATTTTCACCTCAGCAGCTCGAACAAGGGTACTTTGCTTCTTAAAAACAGTGAGCAAAATGCGATTTTGCTCACTGAGTGAGACAAAATGACATTTTAAGTGACCTTTATAGTCAAATGTCATTTCAACATGCGGGGTCTAATACAAGTTCGATATACTTGGGTTCTATTATCTCTGTCCCTCTAGGTATGTTCTCACTGCTTAGGGTGAAAAATTTTGTGTACTACACGAGATCAAAGTTATTTACATCTCGTGCGCTTTTGAATCTACGCTCAAGATTCTAAATTATAGAATCTTTCGCTTGCACGGGACTCAAAATAAGCACTCGAAGAAATATCAAACTTTGATTGATTGTTTTACAAATAACTATTGCTTCATACAAAAATACCGGTGTTCTTACGTTCTTTTTCATTATTTGGTTTATTATATCATTTTTAATTGGACAATCTAACAATATAACAATTTTACCTAAAAACATGATTCAGTCCTACGTAGGAAAGAGCATAAAATAATTCTAAATATTGCGCTATTTCGTTTTTTTAAATACCGTTTCGTCCGAGCCCTGAGAGCCTACCGCGAACCACGTTCGACGTGTTGCCTTCCTGTCACACTTACGTACGAATTTACAAGTGCAACAGAGAGGGAACACGTCGAACGTGGTTCGCGGTAAGCCCTCTGACCCTACACGTAGCTGGATTAGTAGAAACAGTGCCGTCGGTACTCTAGGCGAAGCTCCTCAAACACGGACCGAAACATGTCGAGCGTTTTATTCGACATTATCGTGATACGTGAGTAACCCGTTTAAAATAAATTTAATATATTAGTGTCTATTACACACATAAACTTTACTTAGTACCTATTTAATCGCAGAATATCTAGTAAATAGGTAAACACACAGAAAACGGTGTTGTACATGGTGGAACATTTTTAGGGACTGAGCTGAAAGGATAGTGTTATCTAAGTGATCTACAATCGAGTTATTATAATCGTAAAGCTGGATTAAAAAGTAAAACAAAATCATTAAAATAAAATATTTTAAATTGACACATGTCATGTCATTGATAGGATATTCTTGTTAGGGTTGAAACACAGGTTTTTACACTAATGTTTAACGAACTGTATCTCAAAAACGGTTAGAAATATTAACGTGATTAATAATCGAAAAATGAAGTACGTAGCCTAAACAATTCCCCGTTTGCATAAAAGTCCCTCGTTCTGTTCCACCCGATATACACATAATATTTTAGTACCTACACTTGTTTTCCGAGCACTCGATACGCTCTATTAGTACTGAAGTGCTTTCTAGCCACGTACGTACCTATTCTAAAACCTTAACAACGACTTCGTACTTCAGAACCACTTTATGTTTGAGCTCTGATTCTATTGTAATGTTAGAAGTTTTATTAAACTCAAGTTTAGCCTGGTATAACTAGTATTCCCCCTAACTAACTAACTAGTATTTTCCTTGACACTGCGGGGTTGCGTAATGCATCGCAACCATAATGTGATTTGTAGTGTTTAGTTTTAAAATATATTTTTATAATATGTATATGCTGGTTTTAAGGTATTTATGTATGGGCCACTAGTTGTCTGAAATAAAGACTTTCATTCTCATTACCCGAGCCTCTTGGGTAAAGTCCGAAAATTTAAACAACATTAATCTGTATTCGGCGTTTTTTGAAGCTGGGTAATGTTAGGTGTTGCATCATCACGTTTGACATTACCCTCCCAGGCGGCTTAGCACGGTCGCGTTTTTATCCCTTATCACCATGCCTGTCACGTTCTAACAAGTATGTAAGTGCGAAAGGGACGCGCATAGTGATAGTCGATAAAAATGGAGCCGTGCTGAGCCCGCAGTGTTGGGTAGACCTAGATGTATACCGGTAAGCCTAGATGTTTACAATAAAATCATACTCTATGAAGGGTAACTGAAAATAAACGATAATTATATATGTTTTCCTATTCTTTTTTCTAGTAAACCTACTTTAACAGGAAGGATTTGGTTAGAGTCTGCCCCTGATCTTGAAAATCTAGTTTCTCTGTGATTTTTTCATAGCATTTGCTCTTGCCAAAACGTGTAAAAACCGTCATCACTACAACTTATAAAACAAACTCCCCCGCCGCGTCTGTCTATGTGTATGTATGTTCGCGATAAACTCGAAAACTACTGAACGGATTTCACCTATCAATAAAGTGATTCTCGAGAAAGGTTTAAGTGTAAAATTTGATAAGGTGTTGTGTAACCCGTGCGAAGCAGGGGCGGGTCGCTAGTTAATTATAAAACTTTGCTTCATCCGCTCTTAAAATAAATGTAGGGATCAGATTATATTGGAAAAGAGTACATCTGACAATGTTTTGCGATTGTGGTAGGTTTAATTTAATTCACTTGGCTGTATCTTATCTCTACAAGTGTTAAGTGCTGGCTTACTGATAACGCAGCATTGAACTACTTAGGTTAGGTTTAACTGTATAGTTATGGTACTTAGGTATATGAAAATTTACTGTTGGTATTAAGGTAGGCAAAAATAAAAAAAGTTAATATCTATTTTTACAAAAAGTAGAGTGGGGTATTTCATAAATAACGTGTAAGTATTCGGGCGTTTCGTACCTATGTTAGATAATTCCGCAAATCACCCAAAATTCCATAATAATAAGAAGCTTATAGGGAAAATAATGAAAATATGTAGGTATTCTTAGTAAAAGCGAAATCCAAATCGAAGTAGGTAACAATATGCACAGAATACTAAACTAACCAGACTTTAGGGCTGATTTAGACGGCGCGCGAACTCGCATGCGATTTTAGTTACATTGCGGACTGTTGGTTACGTCCAATTCAACCGACCGATCAAAACCCGCAATGTAACGAAACTCGCATGCGAGTTCTCGCATCGTCAATGAGCCCCAGCTCCATATTATCGCATGGAGACTTCGATAGTCTTTTGTTTAATGCACGAATGTAGACAACCTGAGTCAACACTGCTAGTAATGTTTTATCTTTGCTTGGTACCTACATACTACAAAGTATAAAACCGTTGTTCCTCTGTGATATTTCTTTACTCTTGTATAAAGTGGTGAGTTGGTGGTGACTATTAAGATTGGCAAAAACTGTTATTTAGTGTCACTCTTCTTCTTTTATTCAGTGACCCATATAACAGTAGAGTATTTAAATATTTAGTTATGGGATATTGAATTTTTTGTTAGTCGTTAGGTACACTCTGGCGTAGTTATGTAAACCGTTAGAATTTATAGTTGTTAGAGCTCTTTCCCACTGACGTCCAGTTTCTTGCGGGTACGGTTTTCTGCAGGATCCCGTTTTAGTAGTATACGTGCTACTATAGTAAGGTTCACACGAGCATTCCATTTGCGGGATACTACAGAAAACTGGATCCTGCAGAAAGCCGTACCCGCAAAAATGGACGTCAGTGGGAGGGAGCTCTTACTTGGGATGTTCAGACTTCTGTGCTGTAAAATAATAGCAGTCTAATACAAAAGTGGCAATAAAACAAGTGCTGTCTGGTATCGTAGTGACGTGTGACATTTATACGAATAGTCGCAGTTGCGTCATTCATGGCACGCAATAGTTAGGTGAAGTTTAGGTTCGGCCTTGTAACAATGATTTCAAAAGTACGAAGTAATATAATAGGTCTATGCTTTATAAAGATCCGTTTGACACGATGAAAATATATCATACATATTACTACTAATACTAATAACACTAATACTACTAATACTAGTGGCTCTGTGAGCTGTAGACCTCGCGAGCTGAGCTTAAAACTGAGTAAATGTATGGCTTCGTTGTTTAGAAGAATTTAGAGAATCTAATTTGACAATTAAAACCTTAACTATCGAACCTGCTTACAAAATTCGGGAATTGGTTTAGAAATGCGACCAGTAGAGTAGAACAGATGGACATACGAAACAATTTTTGGCTAACAGTAAATAAAAGGTCATTGCTAACAGGCCAATTCAAACGTACACTGATATCAGAATGACGTCTAACTGATGTCATTTAGTTATCGTGCATTTCGCTGGTTCTTGTCCGTACATGTATTGGCGCAAGCGAGACGCACGATGACTACTAAATAACATGATAAAAATATCATTCCGATGTCAGACTACGGTCGGTGCCCCAACTTAAGTATCCACGTCGCCATACTAATTGTATAGAAAAGTGGATAGAGTTAGACCAAGAAAAGTCTGCAGAGATTTTGACAGCACACGCAGTGCCAATGTTATTTGTGCCAGTGTCAAAATCTCTGCAGACTTTTCTTGGTCTAACTCTACTTATGTTAGGGAACCAACATTACCTTTTAATTAGCCTGTAAACTGCAACTGAGAAGCTTCGTGCGCGTTTGGTTTGCCAGTCTTTTCAGTCTTTGTTCCTCCTCGAGTCGCAATAGAAGGAGTTTCATGCTTTTAATTTTAGTCGAGTAAGAATTTAAATATCTAACTAATCTAAATTCTAAAGAGAATAGATTGTATAGGGGACGTGCATGAACTATAGGGGGCAGCACAGGAGCCGTCAGATCTTTGGCGCGAAGCGTAGATGTGTAGTTTATGATTCCGATGTAGCCCACAAGATGGCAGAACCTACTATGCACAAGAAAACGTACCTACGAGAACGGTTGATGGTAGCACTTGCTTTGGCAATGTACATGTGCACATATGTGTCCGATTCAGGCCACCAGATGGCAGGCCCTCCAACGCGCACGGTCCCTATAGGGGGCGTGCGTGAACTATAGGGGGCGGCATAGGAGCCGTCAGATTTTTGGCGTGAGGCGTAAATGTGACGTTTATGCTTCCGATGTAGCCCACAAGATGACAGAACCTATACTATGCATTGCTATGCAGCTATGCATAAGGAAACGTACCTACAAGAACGGTAGATGGTAGAACTTGCTTTGGCAATGGACATGTTTCCGATTCAGACCACAAGATGGCAGACCCTTCAACGCGCACGGTCCCTATAGTAGAGGGTTATTGTCGTACTAAATTTTGTAGTCACTGTAAATCAGTGCTGTAAATTTACTGCCATCTTTCGATACAGGATTAAAATGAAAATGAATAAAAAATATCAATAAATGTATATATGTATGGATAAAAGGTATAATTAACAAATACAACAGAGAAGATAACGTAAATGTAACCTAAAATTAAAACTACCTACAAAACTAAACTAACATTAAAATAAACCTACTTAAAAATTAAACAACAATAGAAAAAATATGAAAGGCCTATGAAAGGTCCCCCAAGTCTGAAAAAAATAAATGATTTTTTTTATTTTTAGAACGCCATATGATTTTGACCCATGTTCTTTTACTGATATGAGTAAAAATTGTTAAATATAAAATGGTGTCGCCATCTAGACGAGTATAGAGGCCAAAGGTATGGCGCCGTATATTCAAGAATCAAATTTTCTTTAAAGCGCAAAAAGCCATCATCTCTTGCAAAAATTAAACGAATACGCTTAGCCCGCGCTTGATAAATAAAAAATACGATATTTTTTCATTTTTTCAAAATAACATAATAAAATAAAAAACAACAATTGATACGAAATTTAAGTATAAAAAAAATACAAAAAGTTGTGTAGCAGCATACAATTACTGGGGATGGAACCAGGGACCTCCCGATGCAAACAAAAAAAGCGAACGTTTGCAAAATGCGCCATGATAGTTCTTACTAAAGCTGACGAAATTTAGCTACTCATTCTCAAGTAAAAACGAAATATCTAAATACCGCCAAAACCAGCGATACAAATTTTCTGAATTTTTGGACATTTAATCTATAAACATATATCAAAAAGAAAAAACTCTTATGATATCGATACGATTATTTGTTTAAGCGCTAGGTATCACGACTCCACCATTTTTAACAATTTCCAAAAACCGGATTGACAAAAAAAAAATTATTTAGTCATAGAATCTGGTCACAAAATTTCATGAGAATCGGTTAAGAATTGCGACATGTAGAGGAGAACATCCGGAAATACAAAACTAAATATCTAAATACCGCCTAAACCAGCGATATTTTTTTTCTGCATTTTTTCCTATTAACTCTGTAAACATGTCTCAAAAAGAAAAAACTCTTATGATATCGATACGACTATTTGTTTAAGCGACAGGTATCACGACTCCGCCATTTTAAAAAAATTCCAAAAACCGGATTGACAAAAAAATTTTATTTAGTCATAGAATCTAGTCACAAAATTTCATGAGAATCGGTTAAGAATTGCGACCTGTAGAGGAGAACATCCGGAAATACAAAACTAAATATCTAAATACCGCCTAAACCAGCGATAATTTTTTTCTGCATTTTTTTGCTATTAACTCTGTAAACATGTCTCAAAAAGAAAAAACTCTTATGATATCGATACGACTATTTGTTTAGGCGACAGGTATCACGACTCCGCCATTTTTAAAAATTTCCAAAAACCGGATTGACAAAAAAATTTTATTTAGTCATAGAATCTGGTCACAAAATTTCATGAGAATCAGTTAAGAATTGCGACCTGTAGAGGAGAACATCCGGACATACGAAAGCAAATTGCTCGAGTCAAAACGTAGACCTTCGCTACGCTTCGGTCAACTAGTAGTAGGTACTTATTAAGTTCTTAGCGAAGGACTTAAGACCCGAAATGCACTTTATTGTGAGGTCTAAAGATAAGCAGCAAGGAGGGCACACTAATTGTTAAAGTGTGTTAAAAGCGAGCAGGAGGACTGGACGCCAAACAGTGTATGTCTATGTATGCTCATTCTTAGCGAAACTAAGGCAACCAAATAATTTCGCATTACTGATTGGGCCGAATTTTATCTCGTAATTGAATTTACTTTTCATTACATTTCTATAAAATTTGGGTGGTGTGAAAGGGTTCCTCATTCTGGGCGATATTAATACGCAACCCTAAAATGGGACAAAAAAAAATGTAGTTTTCCCTAGAGCATCCTAGAGTCACAAAAATACCATACGTTTTCGTAACTCAGAGGAAGATCTTTTAGGACATACGCTGAAATTCCGCTTAAGTATATTTGTACAGAATAGAGAACTCTATCTATCGACCAAGTTTTATCGACATCCGACAAAAAAAATTAAAAACGGCCCAATCACGACATTGTTCATATTTCGCTATGAAATAGTCCGAAATCATATACTCGTATTAACACTCATGTCATAAATTTTATTTCAATTATCACTCACCTTAACGGGCGATGATGACAGCCATAACTGGAACAGGTCTGACGTAACCGATGTACTCCTCGCTTGATGCTGCCGCGGCGAGAGCGGCCCAGTCGACGTCAAACTATGCAGTCTATTCACTTCTTCACTACTCGCACATTCCCTAATATACCTCTCTAACACTTTAGGACTAGTTTCAATCAACTTCTTCAACTCTAACAAGTCTTCATCAGCACATTCAGGCGAAGAACTCACGATCACTTCTTTATACTCCTCCGCGTGCATTATGAGTTCATTAGTAGCTAAAACGTCATATACAACACTATTGCCTAAGTCTGGACTAGAATCTATTTCTGTAAGGTAATCATTATCACATTTTTTGTCCGGTTCACAACCATTCTGTTCAGTTATCTCGACTATCATGACTGGTGGGTTCTCTTTTAACATATTATTATTCTCAGTCACTTCTCTATTTATTTCTTCAGGTAGTTCGTAGACTAGCCTCATCAGTTCGTTTGATCTTTTTCTTTTGTCTTCTTCTATGGTTTTGTGTTCATTTCTTTTGTCTTCTGCGAATTTGGCGCAGTCCTTTTTGGCGTCTTGTTTCTTTTTGCCATCGAGAGGGGTTTCGGAGGTCATGGCGTCGTTCAGGTGGCGGGTCGGGGCGCTACGGGGGTGTTGACCCACATTTCTTCGTAGATTTTAGACTTTCAGTACCTGGGAACAAGGGAAATGATATTTAGACTATTTATAATACTTAGGTATGGAGTATAATAAAGAAGTTACACAAAAGAAAATGTTTTGAATGACAATGCTCTGCAAAGTCATTTAATATGATAATAATGTAAGAACAAATGGTCCTAATACGAACAGTCGGTCTAGCATGAGTTGCGTTCTCGCGCGCGACTTCATACATCTAGTGCGACTTCAAGTATGGACTCGCGCGCGAGAACGCAACATGCTAGACCGCCAGGTTGCGCTCCATATAGCAATCCCTACTGTAACTAAATGCGTTTTTAATAGCTCATAGCCTTCTTTCTGTAAACACAGCTTAGAAGTTTAGAAGCCATCATGCCGAGTCTTGCCAGCGGCATTTTTCACTAAAGACTTGTATATGCTTAGCTCCAACCAACCGCCTTTAATCTACGTTAGAAAACGCCCCACTTTTACCAAGATATTAAAAATAAATCAGTTTGCTTATGATATTTGCTTACTCCGTATATTTTCTTTCATAAACAACATATAACTAAGTAAATATAAGACACGCGCTCAAGCGTCGTATGATTACATTTTTAATAGAATCACTTCGCTACTCGCTAGTCAGCTGCCGATTTTCAATTCCGAATTCCGATTCAGGTGAACGTCTATTCACGATTTCCGGACTCCGTCACAATGGAATGGACTTCCATTTCGAATAACCTGCGAATTCAGGTAGTTTACTTGCGACTATTTAGATCAGATTCCCGTTTTATATAACTCGTAAGTGGGCATTTTCATTCTAACTTGTACTTTAAAGCGCGACTTAAGTCGTCTTTTAGTAACGTCTAACCGTTACATTCCTCACAAAATGCATGGGATTTGACATTGACCGTCAGTGAGGATTGCTAACCGGCCGTTAATGGTACACAGTTAAGTAAAAATGCCCAAGTTATAATTTTACAATTATTGAATTTGAACCTAATATGTACTAATATTAAGTTTATTTTTCGGTTTGAGTCACGTATTTTTACTCACTCACGCAACATATTTTGGATAGCCTAGGCCTCCATTTTCAAGCACGAATTTCAACAAATCTTTGTATAGTCATAATTTAATACAGCGAAATAAACAAAGTTCTTTGTCCATTTATATTATAGGGCTAGTCAACAAAGAAATATTACAAATAAGAGTATAGCTACCCTAACAATATATCCATGAATGATTGACCGAAGCGTAGCGAAGGTCTACGTTTTGACTCGAGCAATTTGCTTTCGTATGTCCGGATGTTCTCCTCTACAGGTCGCAATTCTTAACTGATTCTCATGAAATTTTGTGACCAGATTCTATGACTAAATAAAATTTTTTTGTCAATCCGGTTTTTGGATTTTTTTAAAAATGGCGGAGTCGTGATACCTGTCGCCTAAACAAATAGTCGTATCGATATCATAAGAGTTTTTTCTTTTTGAGACATGTTTACAGAGTTAATAGCAAAAAAATGCAGAAAAAAATTATCGCTGGTTTAGGCGGTATTTAGATATTTAGTTTTGTATTTCCGGATGTTCTCCTCTACAGGTCGCAATTCTTAACCGATTCTCATGAAATTTTGTGACCAGATTCTATGACTAAATAAAATTTTTTTGTCAATCCGGTTTTTGGATTTTTTTTAAAATGGCGGAGTCGTGATACCTGTCGCTTAAACAAATAGTCGTATCGATATCATAAGAGTTTTTTCTTTTTGAGACATGTTTACAGAGTTAATAGGAAAAAATGCAGAAAAAAAATATCGCTGGTTTAGGCGGTATTTAGATATTTAGTTTTGTATTTCCGGATGTTCTCCTCTACATGTCGCAATTCTTAACCGATTCTCATGAAATTTTGTGACCAGATTCTATGACTAAATAATTTTTTTTTGTCAATCCGGTTTTTGGAAATTGTTAAAAATGGTGGAGTCGTGATACCTAGCGCTTAAACAAATAATCGTATCGATATCATAAGAGTTTTTTCTTTTTGATATATGTTTATAGATTAAATGTCCAAAAATTCAGAAAATTTGTATCGCTGGTTTTGGCGGTATTTAGATATTTCGTTTTTACTTGAGAATGAGTAGCTAAATTTCGTCAGCTTTAGTAAGAACTATCATGGCGCATTTTGCAAACGTTCGCTTTTTTTGTTTGCATCGGGAGGTCCCTGGTTCCATCCCCAGTAATTGTATGCTGCTACACAACTTTTTGTATTTTTTTATACTTAAATTTCGTATCAATTGTTGTTTTTTATTTTATTATTTTATTTTGAAAAAATGAAAAAATATCGTATTTTTTATTTATCAAGCGCGGGCTAAGCGTATTCGTTTAATTTTTGCAAGAGATGATGGCTTTTTGCGCTTTAAAGAAAATTTGATTCTTGAATATACGGCGCCATACCTTTGGCCTCTATACTCGTCTAGATGGCGACACCATTTTATATTTAACAATTTTTACTCATATCAGTAAAAGAACATGGGTCAAAATCATATGGCGTTCTAAAAATAAAAAAAATCATTTATCCATACATATATACATTTATTGATATTTTTTATTCATTTTCATTTTAATCCTGTATCGAAAGATGGCAGTAAATTTACAGCACTGATTTACAGTGACTACAAAACTTAGTACGACAATAACCCTCTACTATAGGGACCGTGCGCGTTGAAGGGTCTGCCATCTTGTGGTCTGAATCGGAAACATGTCCATTGCCAAAGCAAGTTCTACCATCTACCGTTCTTGTAGGTACGTTTCCTTATGCATAGCTGCATAGCAATGCATAGTATAGGTTCTGTCATCTTGTGGGCTACATCGGAAGCATAAACGTCACATTTACGCCTCACGCCAAAAATCTGACGGCTCCTATGCCGCCCCCTATAGTTCACGCACGCCCCCTATAGGGACCGTGCGCGTTGGAGGGCCTGCCATCTGGTGGCCTGAATCGGACACATATGTGCACATGTACATTGCCAAAGCAAGTGCTACCATCAACCGTTCTCGTAGGTACGTTTTCTTGTGCATAGTAGGTTCTGCCATCTTGTGGGCTACATCGGAATCATAAACTACACATCTACGCTTCGCGCCAAAGATCTGACGGCTCCTGTGCTGCCCCCTATAGTTCATGCACGTCCCCTATACAATCTATTCTCTTTAGAATTTAGATTAGTTAGATATTTAAATTCTTACTCGACTAAAATTAAAAGCATGAAACTCCTTCTATTGCGACTCGAGGAGGAACAAAGACTGAAAAGACTGGCAAACCAAACGCGCACGAAGCTTCTCAGTTGCAGTTTACAGGCTAATTAAAAGGTAATGTTGGTTCCCTAACATAAGTAGAGTTAGACCAAGAAAAGTCTGCAGAGATTTTGACACTGGCACAAATAACATTGGCACTGCGTGTGCTGTCAAAATCTCTGCAGACTTTTCTTGGTCTAACTCTATCCACTTTTCTATACAATTAGTATGGCGACGTGGATACTTAAGTTGGGGCACCGACCGTACACTGACATCGGAATGATATTTTTATCATGTTATTTAGTAGTCATCGTGCGTCTCGCTTGCGCCAATACATGTACGGACAAGAACCAGCGAAATGCACGATAACTAAATGACATCAGTTAGACGTCATTCTGATATCAGTGTACGTTTGAATTGGCCTGTTAGCAATGACCTTTTATTTACTGTTAGCCAAAAATTGTTTCGTATGTCCATCTGTTCTACTCTACTGGTCGCATTTCTAAACCAATTCCCGAATTTTGTAAGCAGGTTCGATAGTTAAGGTTTTAATTGTCAAATTAGATTCTCTAAATTCTTCTAAACAACGAAGCCATACATTTACTCAGTTTTAAGCTCAGCTCGCGAGGTCTACAGCTCACAGAGCCACTAGTTTAAGTATTAGTGAGAGGATGATGGATGGCTAGCTAGTACCTGTATGTGATAATCTCTTGACTTGTTAATCTGTTTCAATATCTCTAGTTTCTTATGTTTTGTTTTATGCATTCTTGTTTTGTTAATTTGGTAAAATTTAGTTTCTCGGTGCAATTGTGTGAATTGTCATGCCGTGTAAATAAAATAAATAAAATATATCCACATTCCTTTTTCGTCAGCCGGATTACGGGTAGGTAACTACGTATGAAAGTCCCTGAGCCAAATCTATAGATATTTCCATTCTTTCATTCGAAAAGCCAGCTGTCGTGTGGCTGGAGGTCGGAGATTTTCATCTTGGAGATAGTGAGAGTATTTAGAGTCTCAGAGGGATATTACTTTCTTGGAGTTAGTTTCTAGAGACTGACTATTATGGCGGTTAAAGTCGCCTTATCTTTGCCTATTGATAGGTATTGCTAACACCAAAAGTGGCCAAGCATGCTAGGTGATATATATAGGTGATGACATCGTAAAGTATGTGAAAGCGAAGACCGGATTCATCCTGATGGTCGCGAAGTTCGAATCTCGACACAATGCGAATTTTAATTCGTTTGTGGTGAGCGTTCCGACTGAACATCTAGCAACCTTCACCAAGGAGGAGTTTTGGTCGAAGGGTGTCAAGTTTCGGTGGTTCCGCGGCCGGCTCCCAGACACTGCGGGGTTGCGTATATGCATCGCAACCATAATGTGATTTGTAGTTTTTAGTTTTAAAATATATTTTAATAATATGTATGCTAGCTTTAAGGTATTTATGCATGGGCCACTAGTTGCATAAGAATTTCATTCATTCATTCTTTCATATACCTACTCGCTATTAGTCTCTTACATGACAAAGTTCGCTTCTTCAATAATATTTATCTTTTTAGGGTTCCGTACCCAAAGGGTAAAACGGGACCCTATTACTAAGACTCCGCTGTCCGTCGGTCCGTCCGTCCGTCCGTCCGTCTGTCACCAGGCTGTATCTCGTGATTTGTGATAGCTAGACAGCTGAATTTTTCATATGTGATGTATTTCTGTTGCCGCTATAACAACAAATACTAAAAACAGAATAAAATAAAGATTTAAGGGCTCCCATAACGTGATTTTTGACCGAAGTTAAGCAACGACGGGCGGGGTCAGTACTTGGATGGGTGACCGTTTTTATAGATAATGGTACGGAACCCTTCGTGTGCGAGTCCGACTCGCACTTGTCCGGTTTTTTTGAGTTATGGCACAAAAACAGCCCAGCTTTGTGCGAAGCACTTAAAACAACGCAAGTTAACGCAAGTTCCGTATAGTGAAGTGGCCAAGTTGAAGAATAGCAACTTTCGTAGGACTCATAGTCTAATAAAACATGGTCTTCCATTCCCAGAGTGACACGGGCCTACGTCACAACAACATGGCCGCTATATATAGCGCTATCGCATATTATCATATAGCGCTGTCGCATGATGACGTAGGCCCGTGTCAGTTAGGTGACCTAGAAAAGACGGGAATGGAGTACCAGGCGGAGTATATTATTATACCATGGTAGGACTGAACAGGTTTATAGTACAAGTGGTAGCGTTGGAATCAACATGGTCTACTGATTATCAAAATGCATGTTTATCGCTTCCTAAAATGGTGGAATGAGTTTTTATGACGTCATAAAGTCGGCAGTACAAATTTTTCAGCTTTTTTCTTTTAAACATACCTTGTGGGGTACCAAATGAAAGGGCTTTGTGAGTAGATTACAAATATATAACATAGTCTAACATTATCACTACTTGGCCTAATAATAGTTATTTACTATATTCGGAAAAGAGGAAATTCGCCACTCCGAAGGGAGTGTTTTAAATCGACACGAGTGGCGAATTAACTATTCGCATGTGTATCGTAGAACGTTTTACAGTACATATGACCCTTTACACTTTTGTCATAGGCATGTATTGTCCCTAATCCCGCCCTAGGGCGGTAAAGTAGCACCACAGGTAAAATATATTACAGCCCTAGGACGAAATGTAGGAATTACGAACCGTATCGTAATAACACCTTTTACGAGCAAGTGTGATGAAAAATGACTAGTTCGTCCATAACGACAATTCTAATCGCCGTGGACATAGTTCCACGAAGCGCTATTTGGGTAGGGCGGGATATTATTGCCCCATTTTCTGTTATACTGTCACAGTGTATAGTTTAAAAATCAGTAGGTATACTTTTAGTATATTTTTTTGTCATAATCATCATCAGAAAATTAAGAGCTCCGAACTTTTATTTTTATACACGTACCATTAAACCAACTATACAGTGTGGAAAGATAAGTCGGGCCCTGGAGGGAAACTACCTTAAATCCTTAAGCTGGCTCATTTTACTTAAAGAAGACATTCCTTTATTTTTAAAAAGAAACAAAACTGCATTCAAAGATTTTCTAAAACTCGCTAGCCTCGCCCGGGACTCGAACCGACTAAAAATTCCAAAAAATAAACACTCGCAATTTTATTACACTAGTCGATACAGTTAATGTTAATGATAAGATTTCTCCAAGAAACATAAGGTCTTACCGTCTTACACTCGTCTGTCGAACAAAATATCCATAAAATCTAATATTTAGTACTCAAGATTTTCTTAGACAAGCAAAATTGAAGGAAAAAACCGGGCAAGTGCGAGTCGGACTAGCGCACGAAGGGTTCCGTACCTTAATGGAAAAAAAAGCGGAAAAAAATGCAAAAAGAAAACGGTCACCCATCCAAGTACTGACCACGCCCGACGTTGCTTAACTTTGGTCAAAAATCACGTTTGCTGTATGGGAGCCCCACTTAAATCTTTATTGTATTCTGTTTTTAGTATTTGTTGTTATAGCGGCAACAGAAATACATCATCTGTGAAAATTTCAACTGTCTAGCTATCACGGTTCGTGAGATACAGCCTGGTGACAGACGGACAGACGGACGGACGGACGGACGGACAGCGAAGTCTTAGTAATAGGGTCCCGTTTTACCCTTTGGGTACGGAACCCTAAAAAGAAAAATCTTTGAATGCAGTATTGTTTCTTTTTAAAAATAAAGGAATGTCTCCTTTAAGTAAAATGAGCCAGCTTAAGGATTTAAGGTAGTTTCCCTCCAGGGCCTGACTTATCTTTCCACAGTGTATATAAGTAGTCCAAAAGCTCCCAACTATGGTCCAAAATTAACTCACAAGGGCAAAATATTTGTATTAAATGGACGTAGTTTAGCGTAAAAGATCCATCCTCTAAAATTTGTCATTTAAATGAATGACTTTTCAGTTTGAGAGAAAGTTCAAATTTTACTAAACTACGTCCAAATTAAAAAAATAATCAGACAAAACCAAAAAGTACAATAAGTTGTAGTCCTAACTGGACTATAGCTGGATGGTTTTACTGTAAGTTAAAGCGGTCAAATGATGAAAATTTGATGGATTAACATCATTTCTAATATTTTTATAAGGAACCATGGTTTTGTTCGGTAATTTATTTTGCACTAATTTTAATACTTTTCCGTGAGACACAGACATATTAAATATATTAAAATGGGCCACTCACGTATCGCTCGGCTTGTTTCACTCCGTACCGAGCAGCATCATCGGGAGCTCGCGTAGGCGGAGTGAAACATGTCGAGCGATTTTTGACTTAAATTACGTAAGTGACCCGTTTTAGTATGTTTAATAAAAAAGTCAAAAGTCAAAATAATTTATTTGTCCATCATAGGTACCTACATAAGTACAGGTCCCATATACATCATCATTGTATCACTATGTTGCACCATAAGGCGTACAATTTTTCATTTATGGACTGTGACTGCATGCTGTGCACAGTTACCAAAATCATCTAACAAAAATTCACTTACACTATAATATAATAAGGTGGTATGTATTTTTAAACGCGCTATCTTAACTACTGTTACATTTTACGGGTACTGTGCGATCACGTACCTACCCCGGCAGTATTGATGGAGACATCCCTAGAGAAATTGTTTTCCTGCCTTATGGCAATATCATTGTTGGCCGACGCGACGTCAAAGGGGTTGAACGATTGTTCTCTTCTACTTATTGTATCGTTATTATTGAACGATTTTGTTTAATAGGCTCCGTAAAGGCGCGGCTGACGTAAAACCGGTTTAATTATAAAATATACGTCGGGGTTTTTGGTGCGGCAATGTTTTTCACTAGCCAAAAATAGGGAATAACTGAAAAAACTGGCCAAGTGCGAGTCGGACTCGCGCACGAAGGGCTCCGTACCACTACGCAAAAAACGGAAAAAAATCACGTTTGTTGTATGGGAGTCCCACTAAAATATTTATTTTATGTTATATTTTATGTTTATTTTATGTTCTAGTATTTGTTGTTATAGCGGCAACAGGAATACATCATCTGTGAACATTTCAACTGTCTAGCTATCACGGTTCATGAGATAAGCCTGGTGACAGACAGAGGGACAGTGGAGTCCTGGTAATAGGGTCCCGTTTTTACCCTTTGGGTACGTAACACTAATTCAATAATGACGTAATTTTATCACGATTTTTCTGAAACTGTGTAAATTTCATTCGCTAGCGTGACGGACGTACGCGTAGGCATTAAGACTCATTTTGTATTGGATTTTGAACAGTTTTACTAAGACTCCACTGTCCGTCAGTCCGTCTGTCTGTCACCAGGCTGTATCCCATGAACCGCGATAGCTTAGATAGTTAAAATTTTCACAGGTAATGTACTTCTGTTGGCGCTATAACAACAAATACTAAAAAGTACGGAACCCTCGGTGGGCGAGTTCGACTCGCACTTGACTGTATTTTCATCTTAATGAGAAACATTAAGCATAGCAAGACATTTAGCGTGGGCGTGACAACCATTTTGAAATCACCTAATTAAACAGACCGCTGAAGTAAATGTCTTCTAATATACCAGCAACTTTTGTTTAAAAGCCTAATTAAGACAACATTAATACTCAAGAATAGAGATGCACCGGATATTCGGTTACTATCCGGTATCCGGCCTATCCGGCCCTTATTTTAATATCCGGCCGGATACCGGATAGTGACCTACTATCCGGCCGGATACCGGATAGAAACTTTGCTTGATTTCGGAGTAAACAAATTGTCATATCGTACTCGTTTATTATTTCAAAACAATTTAAACATCCACTCACTTGCGCGCGTTTTGATGAGTAGGTACTCATTTCAAACCTAGAAATGAGTCCGCGCCAACGTTCACCTCAAAACCTGCACAATGCGCACCTATATAAAAACCGAAATGTAGGTATAGTTCCGCCGGCCGAATATTCGGCGGCCGGATACAATATACGGCTGATGGTTAGGCCGAACATCCGGTATCCGGCCAAACAACTATCCGTTGCATCTCTACTCAAGAATCAAGAACAAGCCAAATGAAAACCATTTAATATTTAAATATACTAAACGTTTGTCTTAACTTAAATACGGCGGCAAACTCATTTAACCGTCCGAAATTACTTGCAAAACTCGAGTCTTGGGGCCATACACTACCACCAATAGATACCGCTCTTTGAGCTGGCTCATTTTACTTAAAGGAGACATTCCTTTATTTTTAAAAAGAAACAAAACTGCATTCAAAGATTTTTCTTTTTAGGGGTCCGTAAAGACCGAAAGGTCGCTAACAATTATTATAATAAACACGTGCAGTTCTTTCCGGAATACCTTCCAAGAGACATTTCCTGAACAGTTTGTGTTTACCATGGTATAATAATATACTCCGCCTGGTACTCCATTCCCGTCTTTTCTAGGTCACCTAACTGACACGGGCCTACGTCATCATGCGACAGCGCTATATGATAATATGCGATAGCGCTATATATAGCGGCCATGTTGTTGTGACGTAGGCCCGTGTCACTCTGGGAATGGAAGACCATGTTTTATTAGACTATGGTGTTTACTCCTAGAAATATTTTTAAGTTGATAATATGTATTTGTAATTCACATCAGTACTAGTAGTAAATGTGAACGCAACTGAAGAGCGGTTGCGCTCTCACATAGTCATCTAACTCAGCTCCAGGCCCCTAAAACTTTTGTTGTAGTGTGGGGACACCAGGGGCCCGTTTCTCAAAAGCTTCTAACTTATTGTAATACAAGCGGATGTCACTTTTTGACAGCTTTTGTTAGAAAGGGACTTCCACTATTACAAGTTATAGGCTTTTGAGAAACGGGCCCGTGTACGCGGTGACCGGTACTCGTAGATGCTCCATCTATTGTCAGTGAACTGAGCCCGGGGCGGCGATGTCATCTTTGAAATATAAATTAAGATTTCTTTGACTTTGAGAGTTTCATCAGGTTTTGTTAGTGAAGAACAACGAATCTTTGATACTTGAGGCTAGCGCGCTAATCACTTGGAAACTTTCTGGGATAGTTACCTAGATAACCGGCAGATAGGCAAAAAACCGGGCAAGTGCGAGTCGGACTCGCGCAGGAAGGGTTCCGTACCATAATGCAAAAAAAAAAAAACAAAAAAAAAAAGCAAAAAAAAAAACGGTCACCCATCCAAGTACTGACCACTCCCGACGTTGCTTAACTTTGGTCAAAAATCACATTTGTTGTATGGGAGCCCCATTTAAATCTTTATTTTATTCTGTTTTTAGTATTTGTTGTTATAGCGGCAACAGAAATACATCATCTGTGAAAATTTCAACTGTCTAGCTATCACGGTTCGTGAGATACAGCCTGGTGACAGACGGACGGACGGACGGACAGCGAAGTCTTAGTAATAGGGTCCCGTTTTACCTTTTGGGTACGGAACCCTAAAACTGACTTTCCAGTTTTGATGAGGCAGGTTATAAGGCCAATCCTTATGTACCAATGCGAGGCTTGGACACGAGGGCTCATTTAGACGATGCGAGAACTCTCATGCGAGTTTCATTACATTGCGGTTTTGATCGGTCAGTTGAATTATTGGACGTAACCAACACGCCGCAATGTAACTAAAATCCATATTAACTCACATTTATAGACGGGTCTAACCCTGCGAAACCGCAAAAGACCGCGAAAGTTTTAAATTTTATATTGTAACTAAAATCGCTTGCGAGTTCACGCGCTGTCTAAATCAGCCCTGACCCAAAAAGGGGCCCACAGATTACCAGTTCGCCGGACGATATCAGCCTGTCAGTTAAATGCAAAATTTGACAGCTCCGAACAACTGACAGGCTGATATCGTCCGGCGAACTGGTAATCTGTGGGCCCCTTTAGAGTGCCCACTAGAGATGCACCGGATATTCGGTTACTATCCGGTATCCGGCCTATTCGGCCATTACTTTAACATCCGGCCGGATACCGGATCGTGACCTACTATTATGTCAAGCTTTCGGGCTAATAACCAGTAGTATTGGAGTGAGCACTCTATGCTTATTTATTTCTCTATGTTAATGCTTCAAAGTCAAAAAGCGCTGGTGGCCTAGCGGTAAGAGCTTGCGACTTTCAATCCGGAGGTCGCGAGTTCAAACCCCGGCTCGTACCAATGAGTTTTTCGGAACTTATGTACGAAATATCATTTGATATTTACCAGTTGCTTTTCGGTGAAGGAAAACATCGTGAAGAAACCGGACTAATCCCAATAAGGCCTAGTTTCCCCTCTGGGTTGGAAGGTCAGATGACAGTCGCTTTCGTAAAAACTAGTGCCTACGTCAATTCTTGGGATTAGTTGTGAAGCGGCCCCAGGCTCCCATGAGCAACAAAATGCCGGGATAACGCGAGGAAGAAGAAGAACTTCAAAGTCAATAATCTTGTGCACTAGCATCAAAGTATTGTTTGCGCCAGTCTAGATTCTAGTAATATCTCGCAAGTCTAGATATTACTCGCAGTGTTTGCCCTCCATCGATATACCAACGAGTTGCAGGATATCCGGTCTATCTGCTTGTTTGCTTACACCAGGGAGCTCGTGTTTATCTATGGAAGATTAAATAACTTCGCGCTGTATTGACTTTAGTTTTAACCAAACTACGGGTTGGTAAAAGTTAAGGTAGGGTCATTTTAGCAGTCTATTTTAATCGAATCAAATTTAATCAAATCAACGGGTGTATGATGGTTGCAGTTATAACATGATTAAAACAACTGTCGCCAAAAGAATTGCGCAATTGAAGTGGGAATGGGCCGGCTATATCTGTCGCAGGGATGACGACCGATGGGGCCAGCGAGTACTGTTCTGGAGACCTCGACTGGGAAGCCGAAGGGGCGCAAAACCACGAGCCAGATGTTCGGCCGACATTAGAAAGACGGCAGGCCCGGCCTGGTATAGAACCGCCGCAGGACAACATGGAAATCCATGAAAGAGGCATACGCTCAGCAGTGGACGCAAATATGCTGAGAACAGAGAAGAGAAATCAGCTGTATTTTTAGAGTTCCGCACCAAAAAAGGTAAAAAGGAACCATTATCTGTCACATCATTAGATAGAGTCTGTTCGGAAAGAGAAGAGTCGTGGAATGTATTGGACCCTATACATTTCACGACTCTTCTCATTCCACACATACTCTATCTCGAGAATAGGGAATATTACGCAAAACTCTGCGTAGGGGGCGCCACTACCACTATCCATCACAATCTGGAGGTCTACCGCGAAACAAGAAAATAGATATTTAGTTATCTAACTTCTCTATCACTCTTGCATAAATTCGAGCGAAACAGAGGCAGATAACTAAATTTCGATTTTCGCGTTTCCCGGTAGGTTCTTGTTAACAAACCGCCTTGATGCATCAATGTCATATTTTATTGTCTGTGAAAACTTGTCAAAAAATAGTTTAAGGCACAGTATGTATAAGTTACTCTATGGTTTACTAGCTAGCTTAGTGCTGCACTCTGGCGGCAGAACATTGTAGTAATTTTCCCTATTAGTTACGCCAAAGACATATCTAACTTCGTATAAGACGAATAAAGTCTAAGGAAAAAACGTGCCTCGAAATTGAAGCAAAAGTCATTCTCGAATAGATGGCGCACACACCTTTAGCCTATCCTCGGCTAGATGGCGTGACGACACCGTTTCATATTTAACAATTTTAACACATAGATATTAGTTGAATGAACATGGATCAAAATAATATAAAAATAATAAAATCATTTATCCATATATATACATTTTTTGATAACTTTATACGTTTTCATTTTGAGTTTTAGTCGTGTGTCGATAGATGGCAGTAAATTTACTGTGACTACAAAATTTACAATGACAGGACCCCTCTATACTATCAATTCTTTTTGGTTACGCGATCGATTTGAAATTTCGAATAGCTGTGGGTCACTAACCAAGACGCATTGAAAGTACCTTTTTTTGCACTCATGAAATGTTCATATTCATATACGCAAAGATATATGTAACTCCGTATAAGATAAATAAAGTCTAATAAGAAAAAAACGTGCCTCGGAAATCAAGAAAAAGTCATTCTCGAATAGATGGCGCCATACCTTTGGCCTATTCTCGGCTAGATGGCGTTGTCGACACCGTTTGATATTTAACAATTTTAACACATATCTGTGAACGAACATGGGTCAGTATGGAACAATAAAAATTAAGAATCATTTATCCGTATACATATTTTGATTAATTTATACATTTTCAATTTTATTTTAAGTTTTAATCGTGTGTCGATAGATGGCAGTAAATGTACCGTGACTACAAAATGTACTATGGCAATAGTCCTCTATACTATCTATTCTCTTTGATATACGTGATGGATTCCCTTTTGCACAATTCTTATCTTAAAGCGCAGCGTCATTCTAGATGTATCGCAGCATGGTTACATTTATCGCCTGTCACTTTCGCACTTACATACTTGTTAGAACGTGACATGGTGACAAAGCGATAAAAATGTGACCATGCTACCGCCGTGTGATAACTTTGTCGCGTGTGATATAAAGGATAGACGTAATTACGTAATGAAAGGATAGATGAGATAATACCATCTCAAGTTCCTTCAACCAGTTGAAACGCTGTGGTTGGTAGACATGTTAACAATAAGGACTGTCAAACTTCATATCTCTCTCCCTCTCTCTCTCTCTCTCTCTCTCTCTCTCTCTCTCTCTCTGTCATATAACCTTCATTTAACGAGTATACCACACAATTTAACACAGAGAAGATACAGAATTTAACAAAGATTTGTAAGAGATTGCGAAGTCCTATTAATAAAGGACGTTGTGGTCAGATCTTCGGACTCACTTCAAACTTACCGAAAATCGACTCCGATGGTATGGCCACGTCATGAGCCCACCAGACCACATGACGGGAAAGGTGCTAGAGATGAGTGAGAAGCCTAGGGGTCGCGGGAGGCCCAAGACAACATGGATAGGTCTTGTAAAAAATAACATTAAAGAAAAAACCGGACAAGTGCGAGTTGGACTCGCCCACCGAGGGTTCCGTACTTTTTAGTATTTATTGTTATAGCGGCAAAATTTCAACTGCGTGCCTAAATCCCGCCATACAGACAGAGGGCCTACCGCCTACCTACTTTTACTCCAATAGGCATAGGTAATTAGAGTGACAGAGGAAGATGCCTGCAATTTGTGAACTTCGGCGTTCGCGGTAGGCCTCAGATCTGAAGGAGACATCCGTTCGTATTCACCTGTCTATTGTAGTTTTCTCACCGTTAAAGATACTGTTCGGATACAATCAGCATTAATTAATATATTTTTTTAGTTTTAGCATGTATCTTTAAGATCACTGACAATCTTGCTGTAACGGCGCGATTCGGGAAATATATTAGAGATTAACTAGATACGATATAGTAAAGATAATATATCTTTACTATTTCATATCTAGTGAATCTCTAATTCATTTTCCGAATCGCGGCGCCAGCCGCCATAAGGTACCTTTTGTCGTGGAACCTCACATATCTTTACTATATCGTATCTAATTTTAATCTCTAATTCATTTCCCAAATCGAGCCGTTTGTCTGTATTAATTACTCGTCTTTGCTCCACCAACCACAATTTCCCGATTGCTATGTAAATGCGACGTCAAAGAGATATTTATGTAAGTGGAGTTAACTAAAGGGGAGGGTCTAAAGGGAGCTGAGTGGCATCCATTTTGGTGTCTTGTAGAATAAGGGCCGCTTGCTACATCCCACTAACCTGGGGTTAAGCGGTTAAACCGTTAAATTGTACTGGTAACCATGGTAACTCCAGGTTTAACGGGTTAACCGCGGGTTAGTGGGATGGTGTAAGTGGCCCTAAGATATTTGTATTAGGGCCAATTGCACTAACCCGAGGTTAAGCGGTTAAACCGTTAACTTAGTGTCTAATTGTACTGGTAACTACGGTAACTCCAGGTTTAACGGGTTAACCGCGGGTTAGTGGGATGGTGCAAGTGGCCCTAAGATATTTGTATTAGGGCCACTTGCACTAACCCGAGGTTAAGCGGTTAAACCGTTAACTTAGTGTCTAATTGTACTGGTAACCACGGTAACTCCAGGTTTAACGGGTTAACCGCGGGTTAGTGGGATGGTGCAAGTGGCCCTAAGATATTTGTATTAGGGCCACTTGCACTAACCCGAGGTTAAGCGGTTAAACCGTTAACTTAGTGTCTAATTGTACTGGTAACCACGGTAACTCCAGGTTTAACGGGTTAACCGCGGGTTAGTGGGATGGTGCAAGTGGCTCTAAGATATTTGTATTAGGGCCACTTGCACTAACCCGAGGTTAAGCGGTTAAACCGTTAACTTAGTGACTAATTGTACTGGTAACCACGGTAACTCCAGGTTTAACGGGTTAACCGCGGGTTAGTGGGATGGTGCAAGTGGCCCTAAGATATTTGTATTAGGGCCACTTGCACTAACCCGAGGTTAAGCGGTTAAACCGTTAACTTAGTGTCTAATTGTACTGGTAACCACGGTAACTCCAGGTTTAACGGGTTAACCGCGGGTTAGTGGGATGGTGCAAGTGGCCCTAAGATATTTGTATTAGGGCCACTTGCACTAACCCGAGGTTAAGCGGTTAAACCGTTAACTTAGTGTCTAATTCTACTGGTAACCACGGTAACTCCAGGTTTAACGGGTTAACCGCGGGTTAGTGGGATGGTGCAAGTGGCCCTAAGATATTTGTATTATAGGCAGAGATCGGACAGATTGGCGTCATTGCTCGCAATAATGTGGACATGGCTCCAAATTTGATTAAATAAATAATCATTTTTTTTTTTATCTGAGATTTAATTTTGTTCCCTAGTCAATAAATAGCATTTAAATAAATTAAATATATTTTTGATATAAAAAATGAGTACCTACAGAAAATTTTAAAAACATGCTGATTATTTTCTTTAATAAATTTACATTATAAGAAATCTTTGTGTTATTTATTGATTAGGAATCAAAATTAAACCTCAGGTAAGAAATTAATTAAATGATTAATTATTTAATCAATTTTGGAGTCATGTCTAATTGTCTACATTATTGCGAGCAATAACGCAAATTTGTCCGATCTCTGATTATAGGTTAAGCTTGTATTCAACACCAAATAAACCATTTCTATTTCTATTTATATTCTAGTTTAGCATTTATTTTATGTTCATTGAATGTTCATGTCTAAAGTCTCAAGTTGTTTTTTTTTTTTACTGAAAATCATTTATTTTCAAACAAGATATATACAGTGGTATTAGTCTGTCTGTACAGTGTCAAGTTATTTCAGAATGTCGTTTCAAAATGAGAGCGTTACTTCCATTGTATGGGAGCGCCTTTTTGGCGACGGTCTCGTGTGACTTTAAATGCGAAGTCTAATAGAGTTAGTCTGTGTAACCAAATTCTATTAGGGCTCTTGTCTTTCCTAGGCCGCCTAGGTTTAGATCGATACTAATTGGGTTCCTATTGATGTACACTCAGCATCAAATATATAGGGACAGTCAAAGGGACGATATATCTGGCTACATCTTTATTTATAGATCGAGTTAGACCAAGATAAGTCTGCAACGATTTTGATAGCACACGCAGTGCAAGTGTTATTTATAAATTTTTAAGTAGTTTTATTTTAATGTTAATTTAATTTTAATTTGTTTAGTTTATAGATACTTAGTTTTAATGTTTATTCGATATTACACATTTACCCGCAAAATAAAATAAAGATTATTTCACTTTCTCTTCAGTTAAAAATATTTCAAAATCATTCAAGCATTTACAATCAACTTTTTAGCAATATTTACGGAGGCATCCTTTTTGTGTCAAATTTAATTTGTTCCCTTTGAAATATGAGCCGAGGGATAAGGGATGAGAGACTCAAGTGTCAACATTGAAGAAATACAAACTGAAAGAAATATTCTATTTGACGTGCCTTTAAAAATTGAGGTTTATCTGTGAAGGCGGAATTAGGAAGGTAAAAGCAATAAGAGTGAATTGCAAAAAAAATGTACATAGTTAACCTGTAATTAGTCTAAAGTTAATTGATTCCATTGTGTTACCACAATTAAGCCATTTCTATTTAAGTTAGATGCATGAAATGATGATGATGCTATAGACTTATATGTGTACGAATTAAATACAATAAAGTACAATTTACATAGTTAATTTCGTAACACAAATGAATTAATTAAGTTAAGACTAATCACAGCTTCTTAACTGCGCTTAGTTACGTACAATTTTTTTGAAATTCACTCATAAAATAGGTAAATGTATTTGACAAAATATTTAAAATGGGTCTTGACAGGACCTATTTATTATGTCTATCTCACTCTACTACTTTAATGTGTCTCCTAGGCTTGCTGTAGGCTGTTAGAAGTAATAAGTAGTTTTAGCAAATACATATCTAAAGCGGGATTTACAGCCGTATTCGAACAATGAGATACAAACAAATGTCAAAAGTGACGTTTTTGTCACTTTTGACACTTGTTTGACACTGACATATCCAATCCATATCGTTTCAATATCTATTATTTGACGTATCTCATTGTTCGAATACGGCTGTTACATTACGAAATTAGTGGCGTGTAATTCATTTTGTGACATTAGTTTTAGATACCTACAGTTTCACGTGTAATTTAATATTTTCGTAATGCATGCATTAATTGTATGAGAGCAAATCAATTTCGTGTCCTGCGCAACTTTTGTGTGAAATTAGTGTCATGCAACTAATTTTGTAGTGTAAATGCGACGTGAAAATTAGTGTCGCGAAAGTTCTTGCCTGCTTGCCGCTGTGCGGACGTGTAGCTTCGGTGCTGACGGGGCCACGGGCACTGCGATGAATTTCACGACACTAATTATTTCACGAAATTACTTTTGCATATATCGAAACTACTTTCGTGAATCTGATTTCAACATGCATGACACTAATGTAAATCCCGGTTTGCATAAGCAACATAACAAGACATAAAATAATACCGAGAATATTAAAATAAATCTTGAAAAGAGACATTTTGCGATCTTAATTTAAAAACGTAATAATATAGGTAAACGAGTGGTTGAAACGCAGTAATTTTTACAGTTTTGCCGCAACTAAAACGAGTTAAAAAACGCTTAAGCTAAACGAAATTGTAGGCATTATTCGCCAAAGCTCTGCAATTTTCGAGGTGGTTTTCACGCGCCGCTGGCTTGTCACTCCGTGTTTACTGTCTTTTCGCTTGATTTGACCCGCCTCCGCCTAAATCAGGCATCCATACAAGATATTTTTAATCGCCCCACAAAAAACGTCCTACAAAAATTTCTCATTTGCATAGCAGAAAGCCGTTTTGCTGTGCTATTGTTTTTTAGGTTAGGTTATGTTTGACGATCCTTTTGTGAAATTCTTAGTGTTAAATTTGATCTGTATAATAATCCAATGTTATTATGGAATAATATTAACATCAATAAATTGTTTTGATAATTAGATTAAGATTAATAACGATTCATAAGAGCTTGTTGCTAGGCCTACATGAATAAAGTATATTTTGAGTTGAGTTGAGATGAGTTAATAATAAATTCCTTCCATACACTCTGTTTTCGATAATGGGTAATCCCCATTTTGACGATGCTGCTAAGGGTTTTTTAAGTTATGTCTTTCTGTGTTCACCCACTGTTTGTCGCTTGATTCTTCAGCTCAAGTTGGGTTTATATATTTATTTACACTGTTTAAGCTTTTATACATTATTTTCAAGGAAAATAGGTAAAAAATATTTTATTTGTGTAGTCAATAAGTTGCTGCTGCTATAAAAGAGCAATTAGAATCAGACCTTGTCGACAATTGATAATGGGGATATTTAGCTCAAAATCGTCACATAATTATAATTTATTTTATTGAATATATATAATTACTAGCTTTTGCCCGCGGCTTCGCACGCGCAGGAGAGTTTTTTTAATTTTGTTTTTTTTTTACGGACTGAACAGTGACTGACCTTAGTCTCACCTGCTGGAAAGTGATGACAAGGCCGAAGGTGTAGCTCACTATTTCAGTAAAAGCTTATTCACAGTATTCTCTCTTGACTTGGAGACACCTGAATTGTAATTATATCGATTAATCGAGCTCGACTTATTTAATATAATCTAATGTACGTTTTGTACCTAACACCTTTTAATTTATATTTTTTATTTATGTAGCCTTTTGTACCTATAGCACCTCCTTATACACTACATTAGTGGTTCTCCCTTGGATTGCTAGAGGACGATAAACATTGGGACTCAACTTTAGAGGAAGCTGCGTTGTGCGATTCTCCCTTCAAGCTGCGTGAACTTTTCATAATAATGTTAGTTTTTTGTCAACTTACTGACCCGTTAAGTCTCTGGGAAAAATATAAGGACAGTTTTTCGGACGACATTAAACGGCAACTTGAGAGAGAATTGCAAAATGGTGCGGAGTTTTACATGGATGAAGTGTATTAGTGTGTGTGGTTTGCTGATACATAGCGGAGGTGTCACGGTTTACCTCGGGGTGGGTTTGCTGATACCTAGCGGAGGTGTCACGGTTTACCTCGGGGTGGGCTTGCTGATACCTAGCTACTGCTTCTCTGTGTACATCAGGGTTCATTTTTTGGTAATTGCTTACGGCAGCTTTGTGATCTGATGATTTGTTTTGCATATATTTATTTGCGGCAGCTTTTAGTTGTTTGTTCCGTGTAGTATTCGTGAACCTGGCACGGCGTTTTTTAGTAACTGTTTTGGTAGCGGTAAGAGATAATGATGAGTCTGATTCTAAATGTGTGGTGGGGTGGTAATCTCTTCATTCCTTCTCGTGGTAATCTTCTTGGCAACCACAGAGAGGAGTGAAGAAGGGCTCTGATATTGTGGGTCTTACGAGTAATTCACTGCGAATATATACGTCAAAATGACCGCTAGACAAATCACTTGAAAATCTTAGTCGGCCCACCGGATTACCTACAGTACCAACTCTCATATATAGCTCATTGTTGCGGTAAACTTCTAAAACCCACGGAAACAGTTGTCCTGCCGCTACCAACTCGCAGAGACTACCGTAAGTAAACGGGCGCGACATTTCAAGGCAGTATTCAACGGAGCTGGAGTAATTATCACCGTTACTGTTATGAGACATAATAACAAACTCCTCCCAGTTGGCCACCACGTGACTAACGATTTGCTGGCGCACCTCCCTGGCCATCACCTGCGTATCATACAGAAGATAGGAGATGGCGCGAAACAGACAGCCTCCATCTCCAATTATAGGTACTACGGTGTGATCCAACATGGTCCCATCAAATTCCAACAATTCAACAGCCATTGTAGGTATTAGTGAAATTTTCCCTGAGCTAATAGCTAAAAAAAATTACTTTAAGGGATTGCATTCTCAAAAGTCTGGATCACGTGTGGCTGTAAATCAGCGTGTATGTTACAACCGTCTATGCTATCTTTTTAATTAGCATTCCCCACCAGGGGCCATAGTTCACGTCGGCTACGTTATATTTTAATTTTGATCCCATTTTTGTAATTAGCGTCCCACAAAACCATGGAAATGATACCCATATTGATATTTTGAAATTTCAACCCCATTGCACCCCCACCAGGGGGATGATTGTTCACTTCGGCTACGTTAATTTTAATTATGATGCCATTTTTGTTATTAGCGTCTCAAAATACTATGAAAACGATACCCATATTGATATTTTGAGATATCAACCCTATTGGTGACTTTTCCCCCTCTTAGGGGTTCAATTTTCAAAAAACCTGAAACACGTGTTTACTCATTTATCTTTAGGAATACTCCTGTGAAATTTGGAATAAAATAGTCTAACTAATCTTGTTTCCCCATACAAACTTTGGACCCCCATTTCACTCCTTTAGGGGATGAATTTTGAAAAATCCTTTCTTAGTGAACCCCTAGACCTTATAAGGAATCTAGTTGCCAAATTTGGACTTTCTAGTCCCAGCGGTTTGGGCTGTGCGTTGATTTAAGTCAGTCAGTCAGTCAGTCAGTCAGTCAGTCAGTCAGGTCTTTCACGTTTATATATTTAGATTATGGTATTAAAATAAAGCAGTATGACGTTTGTTCCTAAATAATCAAAAAAAACTTTAAAATATTGGTGAAAGTAGTAACATTTTCGTCACTTCTGTTTGTTTTTTGTTTGAAGATTGACAGTTCTTTGTATATGGTCCTTGGTACTCACAGACTAAAATAACACAGACAGACAGAAAAATTCTCGGGAATTTCAGGCAAATTGCACAGGAAACAAGGGAAACTTTAATTTTAGATATGCAAAAATTTCGATTTCATACAAACATTGGTTGACTGTGTGGCTTAGACATTGTACCTCCTAGGCATCTAATTTATCAGTCACAATGACGTAGATAAATACTATTTTTCGTCTAATACAGAAGAGCTTATATTTTATTGGCTGGCTTAGCCCGTGTGTGATTAGTTATGCATTATTATTTATTATATAATATATCTTACCTCCAGAAACCGAAATTATTATCATATTCTTAATAATTTGAACCATTTTGGTCGAGGTATATTGGCTCTCGGAAAACACCAATTATAATAATAATTGTGAAATGTCCGTCAAATGTAATTAAATAGGTACCTACCTATATTTTCCAATATGAATGAAGTACATAAAATAAGGACGTGTAAAGTTGCAAATGGCTGAAAAGTTTGAAGCTCACAGACATAACATTCAATTTCTCAAGATTCCAAATTACGTGACAAACTCCGACGGCCAAAACGGAGCACCGTTAATCAAAAAGTTAACTCAGTTTAATGTTTCAAAGTGACAAAAAATGTTTACTTTTATGATGAAAAGTAAAGGACTGGGAATAAAGAAAGAAATGAGAGTTAAAACAAAAAATAAAGGAGAATTTCGTCCCGTAGAAACGCACTTTTTTATATTTATAGATGACGCAATTTTCTAAGCTTCTATTGAATTGCCATAGATAAAAAATATGGTTGTCTGTAAAGTCGGTTTACGGACGATAATTTTGCGTGATAACTTCATAAGAAAACATTACCATTACATTACGTAACGTTACCATGGAGATATGTCCACAACGTTACCATGGAGATCTGTCCACAACGTGACACTTTTTCGTGCATGCTACTGGTGTTCATCGATTTATAAGACGTTATCACGTCAAAAAACGTAAATAACCCGTCATGGGAGGTGACAGGAAAATAATTTATCACCTCCCATGACGGGTTAAGTTTTTTTAATATTCCTTTTACTGATCCAATATCACGTGCGTCGGTAAGAGAATCAGAGATTTAAAAAATATGTGTATGGCCGCCGGCTTGAATGATCCTCGGGAAAATATAAGCAAAGGCGATGTTGACAAACGGAGGTTGTGACGAAAATGATATCAATTTCCGACAGCGCTCAAATGGAAAGCGATGGGCCTTTTGACGTTTATTCCTTTTTAAAGTTTATCTTTGTTTATTTGTTATGAGCTGTGGCAAATCTCTTTGTTAGGGTTTTCTCTACTGCTTAAAAAGACACAAGTCGAGAATTACAAAAAATGCTCAGTTAAGGAGGTCTGATGCGTTTCCACCGAGGAGGAGATGCAGTGGCGTAGCGTGAACTAATTTAGCCGTGGCCGAAGTCGCATCTGCGAGGCCCTTTTCTTTTACTGTGCCCGAAGGGGTCTCGCGCGAGACCCGCTTGGGGCGCGAGGCCGTGGGCGACGGCCCACTTCGCCCACGCCTAGCTACGCCACTGAGGAGATGAGCGGAGATGAGAGGAGATATGCAGGAATCATATATTCACATCACTTTTTCCGCTCCTCTGGTCTACAACCAATGCTAAAGAAACACATTTTCCAAGATGGCGGCGGTTCGTCGAGCTCCCCAAACGTCAGATGGACTGGACATGGAAACAGGACCTTTTATTAACATGCATAACAACAGGACTGAAGCGCTGGTGGCCTAGCGGTAAGAGCGTGCGACTTGGTGCGACTTGCAATCTGGAGGTCGCGGGTTCAAACCCCGGCTCGTACCAATGAGTTTTGCGGAACTTATGTACGAAATATTATTTGATATTTACCAGTCGCTTTTCGGTGAAGGAAAACATATTTAATTACACAAACGGATCTATCGCGATATAATTTCATTTGTGTAATTAAATATGTGTACAAAACGCGAGAGTTTAAAGTGTTATGAAGGAAAACATCGTGAGGAAACCGGACTAATCCCAATAAGGCCTAGTTAACCCTCTGGGTTGGAAGGTCAGATGGTTGTCGCTTTCGTAAAACTAGTGCCCATGCCAATTCTTGGGGTCAGTTATCAATAAGCGGACCCCAGGCTCCCATGAGCCGTGGCAAAATGCAGGGACAACGCGAGGAAAGTAACCAAATTTCAGGACTGCTCTAGAGATGTAAACTTTTGCCCAGAGGGCCTACCGGGAACGTCCGATGTGTTGCCTTTCTGTTGCACTTGTAAATTCGTACGTAAGTGTGACAGGGAGGCAACACGTCGAACGTGGTACGCGGTAGGCTTTCAGGTTCGATTGTTTCTTTTTTGTCAGTGAAACAGAAAATGACCAAGATGTAGCGTGTCCAAGTTCGGGAGTGGGCACTTGTGACGTCACACCGTGAAAAAGTGTAGGCGTAGGCGTGACGTCACGCGAAACAAACGGGCTATCTTTATCATTTTTTTGTTTTAATGCCAAAAAATACGTGGGTGTCCAATATTATTAGACCTGGTTGGCTAAAGGTGACGTCGGATGTCAACTGAATTAAAAGGTTTATGTGAAATCCCCACGCTTTTGGCCAGCTTGGGGACTATATTAGCCCAAGCCTTCTCGCTCAATGTATATAGGCTAAATAAGTATATTATTTATTAACTACCTATACCTAAAAAAAAGTGTTTATTCTCAATCTTACTTACAATTAAATACATGCAATCTTCTGCCAAATCACAGAGCGGTTTGTTGACAGACGAGGTTCCTATAAGTTTAAGTAAGCTAGTTAGTTTATATGTAACTTAGACTTATCTACTTAACCCTTTACCGCATGCGTAGCCCTATATGGCAGTTATAATTTTGAACTCTATTGATAGCTATTAAAGTTCTATTAGGTACAGTCACCTGCAATGTTATGTTACACAACGGAGGCCGCAAAAATATCTGACACGATCTTATCTAGAGCCATAGAGCGTGTCTCATATTTTTGCGGCCTTCGTTGTGTAACATATTATTGCAGGTATCTGTACATACATGTCTAATGGTAAGGTCAGGTTATCTGGAACCTTCCTAAAATGCCTGAAATGCTAATGCCGATTAAACTCTGGCATGTTTCTAGGTAAGTAATGTGAATATTAATCAGATTCGTACGTAAATGTGTCCCTCGCATTAAGTAGGGGTTATTTCCATATGTCCCCACCCTTTATTGTCCGTTGGAGACAAACGGGGTAATAATTTCCATTTTCTCTCAGGATGACTTGGAAGGACGTAAGGTAGGTGAGGTAGGTCAACTTTACTGCCCCACCTGCGACAGAATTTTTAAGAGTAGGGCTCATTTAGACGATAACTCGCGAACAATGCGGTTTTTGATCGGTCGGTTGTAACTAAAATCACATGCTAAGTTTGGCTTTGCAAGCCATATTAGAGCTCACGCTCGTAATTAGCT
Organism: Cydia splendana; assembly: GCF_910591565.1. Lineage (NCBI taxonomy): Eukaryota > Metazoa > Arthropoda > Insecta > Lepidoptera > Tortricidae > Cydia > Cydia splendana. The sequence continues at coordinate 12,506,325 of NC_085980.1, read as the reverse complement.
AGGGTCGCCGTTGCCGTTTACGATATGGTTGGCTATATATTATCAATTATCATCATTATCCCACGCAGAGGGAGAAGCTAGTATCTAAATAATAAATACTACCTATGGGATAATCTTACACAAATCGACCTAGTCCCACAATCTTCAATAATATAAGGCTTGTGTTGTGGGTGGGTACAAGACGATGTATAGGTACGTAAAAGATAAGTAGATACAACAGGAACAAATGTCTATGATAACACAAATTAATATTTTTACTAGAAATCGAACCCCGGACCTTTGTAGGCAAAGGTCACTACAGACTAAACTAACATTAAGTTATTATTACGAGTAGTTAACTTAGAATAACATTTGTACCATCAGACCATCACCCACACTGTTAACTGTCCATCCTGGACCTTATGCCTTTTTAATAAGGTCCACCGATGTACAGTTAAGAGTGTTGCTGTGTACATATTAAAAATTATATAACTCTTTATTCATTTAGTCCCCGGCAAACCGTACAGTCGGCAAGAGCTCGAGATGAAACCGCTGCAAATGAGTTCGTTTGTGCACACGGGCTGTGCCTTTGTTTGCTGCGCTTTTGACAGCCCTGACGAGCTTTGTGAGTTTTGTCACTTGAGAGACAAGTGCTGTGATATTACTCCCGGAGAAAATTATAATGGAGAACAATTATTTTTTCACGCCACTGTTCGGAAATGTGGCAATAGATGGTCTAAAACCAAGCTGGGAAGTAGGCAATAGCTGTAGCACCTGAACCACCACTACTTCAATGTTTCATTGTTATCAACATTTTTCATTGGTGACGGTTCGCTACAGCAATGAGTATCATTTAAACATAAAAATCAATAAAAGGTATTTTTTGACGCAACTTTTTCCTTCAAAAATAAAATTGGGTTATTTATAGGACCAATTACTTGTTTAAAAAAAAAAGAAATGTCAAAATCATTAATTCATTCAGTCAGGTCATACGATTCACGCTTAAGGCGTTTTTTACTTTTGTAGTTGTTTGTAGTTTTTTAGCAAAAACGCTTCTAAGTTTAGAGTCGGTTTGAAGCAAACAACAGAAAAACGCCTCTTAAAGGTGATAAAAAAAGTAAAAAAGGCGGGATCTGAAACTACTCACTGAATTGAATAGTGTAAATTGTGTTTGACTAAAAAATACAAGAAACTCGTATCTACGCTCGCTATAAAAATGAGTTCTTCTAGTGAAGAAAATTATATTCTTACGCTGACGCCTACCGAAATTCAAGAGACAGCACAGGCAGTGGCTAGTAATTTGCTACCAGAGAAATCGCGGGCTAGTACTTATAGTTATGCAAATATTTTCTTATTTCCTCGCAGTAGTCGTGAAAAGCACTATGTAATGCCTCGGCCGGAAACCCTAAAGATGGACTCGTAGTATTTGAGGGCCTCCACTGACGTGTCGGCCCTCAAACTCACTCGTCCATCTTTTTGCGGTTTCCCGTCCTCTCCTACAATGTACTATTATTTTCTCGTCGTAAAAAAACTTGATTTTCGTAAATAATTTGTTTGTGTATTTACCTCTGTTACCGACTGTAGGGTAGGGATGGGACTGTTGAGCAGTCGGGTAAGTCGAGCAATCGAAATGTATCGAAAACTATACACGTCACATTATCAGGTTGATTATTTGAACTAGAGCATTAATAGCTACTTACCAAAATTCTGGAATTCCGAAAAACCGTATCATCGGAACTATTTTAACGTCGTCCGTAACTGAAAAATGAGCGAACATTTCGCTCCCAAAAGTTATCATACCTCCTGGGAGTCCTGGGATTGCGAAAACTCGGATTACATGTATTTAGGACCAAATGAAGGTATTATTAAAACGATTTCCAGTTTGCTAGAAATAAATTCCTCAAAACGCTTTTTATGAATCTAATCTGATATAAAATATCACAGAACTATAACTTAAAATTGTTTCCCAGCCAACATGCCCCGCTCTACCCTACCAATTACCTAAAGTAACGGGGAGCGTAAACATCAACTGATTGCTTTATGTTTTGGTGTGTTTGTATAAAATATTATAGGGATCAAAGGCGTATTAAATGGAATGATTTATTTTGGAGATCTATAATATCTATAGTTTTCTTTTTACAGTATAACCCATGGTATAATAATATACTCCGCCTGGTACTCTATTCCCGTCTTTTCTAGGTCACCTAACTGACACAAGCCTACGTCATCATGCGACAGCGCTATATGATAATATGCGATAGCGCTATATATATTAGCGGCCATGTTATTGTGACGTAGGCCTGTGTCACTCTGGGAATAAAAGACCATGTTTTATTAGACCATGGTATAACCTATCAATAGAGTGATTCTTGAGGAAGGTTTAGGTGTATAATTTGCTAACCCGTGCGAATCCAGGGCGGGTCGCTAGTATTTAGTCTAATACCGTTCTAGAAATGGGCCCCAGCAGTACTTGTCAACGCCAGCCGCGTATCTTCTTCATCTCATCATTCTGTCTTCGTACATCTCGCATATTTCATTATGAAGCGGGAATATGGATATGAAATTCCTCGCAGAACGGGCTCATACTTCAGGAGTTTAAATTGTTAATTAAGTAGGCTGTACGAATTTCAGAGACGGAATGATATACTTTATTTACAATAAAAAGAGACAGTATGTTAGTAACTAAAGCAGTGGTGGGCAAAGTACGGCCCGCGGGCCATCTGCGGCCCGCGAATGAATTTTATCCGGCCCGCCGCCGGTCCTATGAAATAATAAGTATGTGCATTTGCCCACGATTATCAATTTATCACAAATCAAAATAAATTTTGGCTACAATTCTGGCCCTCCACTTAAATTTTCTAAACTTTCTGGCCACCCATGAAGAAAGTTTGCCCACCACTGAACTAAAGCATGAGATTTACTGAACATTGATGTAAGTAACAAACGATGCTATGAAATATTCACTTGGAAACTAGACTATGCTTGCGAAGGTAGACTCCAAGCAAAATTGTAAAAGGTTTAATTTTACTCGATAGAAAATAATCACGAAAACATAGGTATTAAGTTTCATTTATTGTCAACTGTATACCTTTACCCTGCATAGGGACTATTATAGCAGTACTTATATAAAGTGTCATTCTATGGAACCATGGTATAATAATATACTCCGCCTGGTAGGTACTCCATTCCCGTCTTTTCTAGGTCACCTAACTGACACGGGCCTACGTCATCATGCGACAGCGCTATATGATAATATGCGATAGCGCTATATATAGCGGCCATGTTGTTGTGACGTAGGCCCGTGTCACCCTGGGAATGGAAGACCATGTTTTATTAGACTATGTATGGAACTTGCTAACTATGTAAACAAACCGCCATATTGAAATTGTCAAAAATGATGAATGTACTAGTGAATTTAACATAGTTAGCAAGTTCCATAGAATGACACTTTAGTTCTAGTATAAAATAGCTAGAACTCGAATAGGTGTCCTAATTGACAATCGCGCGACGCGATCGCGTAGTCGCGTTGTATTAAGACGACCCCTTATAGGTAGGTACAAAAAGTAGATACATCACCATCTACAAAAAAATATGGTTGTCTATAAAGTCGGTTTACGGACCATACTTTTGCGTGATAACGTCATAAGGAAACGTGGCCGTAACGTTACCATGGAGATCTGTCCACAACGTGACACTTTTTCGTGGATGCTACCGGTGTTCATCGATTTATAAGACGTTATCACGTCAAAACCCTGTAAAGACAGGCGGTGTGTGTCACTGTGCTGCCATAACATGGTCTGACCGCACTCGTAAGGTGTCTAGCACCTATTGTTCAAATTAATTGTAAATGAATAATTACTTGGACTTCCCGTTCGGTTATCGCTTTATGACGCATTGTCATCCGGCGGGGTCAAGGACAAATTTATTATTTGCCTTATTTCAATGTAATTAGGTACAAAATTCATTATCTCTATCGTGACCTGGTCGTGGGTAATAAAAGTAGGTACTGACTTGTTTTGATTCGTCATAGATATGCGTTATCATATTAGCCGCACTTATACTAGGTACTACTTGGTACTACACACCATTCTAGATGGATTAGACAGAATAGATGGATTATAAGGCAAAAATGTTTCATATTAGTAGTGCATTTTTTAGTATTATAAACTGAAATAGATGCCATACATAAAGAAAAAGTCACCAAGTTCATCGGTGGCGGAGGCCGGAATCGCCTTTTAGCTACATAAAAACACAAATAAAACAAAAAATATGTAATAAACAAAATAATTTGTCTTTATTTTATTACATTTATTTACCGACGTTTCGACACAGGTTTCACTTTCACTGGTCGTGGTCGCGGCTAACTGATGTCCCCGCAAAATGTCAAAACAGAGATCCACCACCACCACCAGTGAAACCTATCGAAACGTCGGTAAATAAAGGTACTTAATAATGTAAATTCGCGATAGAGCCGGCTATAAATGTGAGTTAATTTAATTTTATTTGTTCCCTAGTTGTATTGTAGCTGATGTCATTGAATAAGTTACTAATATATTTCAATTAACAGGCACCACACTAGTGAGGGATGTAGTGTCACCCAATGTATGGGACGTGCAAATTTTGGTATCGGATGAATTCACTTGGCACAGATGTAGTATACGTAAAGCTAAGTCAATCCAGCCCGGTAGCCATCTGCCACCCCCTGGTGAGTAGGCAGGGGGGCATCCAAAGTCACACGCCGCATATCGGCGTCTATTTACCTACCACCTCGAGTTTGGTATCATTTCCAGATAAATCGGGCATGAGGAAAATGAATTCATTTTTGAGACATTAATTGTACAGTTTAATAGAAAAAAATAAAAATATTGACGACCAAATCAAAATCGATTTGCTATTTTTTTTATTCAACTATTACTATTATCAGCCGAAACTACAAATGCTAGAAAGTTGAAATTTGTACACCAGGTTATATTTATAATGTGTATTAGAAATAAGAAGCGATTTTGAAAAATTCAACCCCTAAGGGGGTTAAAAAGGGGATGAAAGTTTGTATGGGGTTCATGTTTTATTTTAAGCTAGGAATTTCAAACTTCGTTAAAAGATATATTATTGAAATACAAGAAAACGAATTTCAGCGTTTTTGAAACTTCATCCCCTAAGGTGGCGAAATAGGGGTTGAAAATTTGTATGGGGATCAAAATTTTTTTCAAGTGTGGGGCTTGAAACTTTTTATATGCGCATATTATTAGAATACAAGAAAAGTAATTTCAGCGATTTTAAAAATTCATCTTCTAACGGGGTTAAAAATGAGTTGAAAGCTTGAATCCATCACAAAATTCTTTGACGACCCCCCCTGCCTACCTGTCAGGGGGTGGCGGATGTCTACCGGGCTCAATTAACTTAGCTTTACGTATATTACATCTGTGCTAAGTGAATTCATCCGATACCAAAATTTGCACCTTATGACACTACTTCCCTCACTACACCTAGTTCTTATAAAAAATATCGAAGAATAATATGTTTCCGCCCATTTTATCCACTAATAATTGTAGTATTTAGCGATTTTCACATCATTATCCATAAAAAAATACAATTCTATTTTTTGTTTACAATGAGTGAATTGCAAAAAAATTTTACGTTACTAAGCGCAGTTAAGAAGCTGTGATTGGTCTTAACTTAATTGATTCATTTGGGTTACGAAAATTAACTATGTAAATTGTATTGTATTGTACTTAATTCATACACATATAAGTCTATATTACCATATGCTAACACACTTTCATGCATCTAACTTAAATAGAAATGGCTTAACTGTCGTAACACAACGGAATCAATTAACTTTAGACTAATTACAGGTGCTTAAATATTTTTTTTTTTGCAATTCACTCTAGACCTCTAGATAAAGACAGTTTCAACTAGTTCTCCGTTTTTTAGTTCTCTGTAAAACCTACCTACTCATAGGTAGGGTAATTCGTTTATAGGTGAATAGAATTCATTTTTAGTTTAGGGTGGCCAATTACTAACAGTGGCCAGTTACTGGTGAATAATCCTACGTCTGAATCTTTTTCCCGAGTAGTCTTTTTAGGGTTCCGTAGGTACCTCAAAAGGAAAAAACGGAACCCTTATAGGATCACTCGTGCGTCTGTCTGTTTGATATTTGCGGCAGCATCAGTATTCTCAGCAATTTGGTCTGTATTTAATTTGGTCTGACTGCTGTTAATACCCTTGTTGGACGCCCGCTTAAACTAATACCAACCCGTATAATGAAAGCAACCAATTTTCCCTCCAATTTCAATTTAAAAGTCAACAAACCAATTAAAACCTAGTTTAACCGCAGCAATTGCCCTGCCAATCTATCTCAAAACACGTACACAATTTTAGTCTTATTGCCAAGCATTAAGGTTCAAATTTGTAAACGTTTTTGAGTGAAATGTACTAGATGCAACTTCAATTAAGTTTGCCTAGATTAAATTCCGTCTAGGGGGAAATGCAGTTGAGCGGATGAGATTTTGTGTTCATATTTATGAAGGCAAAAATCTGTTTAAACAAGTTACTTAGAATAGGGTACGCAAAGCTCTGCGTAGAGGGCGTCACTACAATCACAAGGCCTACCGCGAAACACGAAAATCAAAAGTTCGGTTTCTGTCTCTCACATATTTAATTACACAAACGGGTCTACCGCGATATAATTTCATTATTTTTACCTTTAATTCCGACGTTTCTGCTGAGTTGCACCAGCTGTGGTCCGTTTGTGTAATTAAATATGTGTACAAAACGCGAGAGTTTAAAGTGTTATTCTGTCTCTCAGTTCAGATAACGAATTCGGTATTCGGCCGAATAGTAGACAACATTCGGCCGAATACCGAATATTTGGCAAAGTGGCTGAATAGGCCGAATACCGAATATTCGTGGCATCTCTAGTTTGGACACGTAGTCCGTTCCGCTACTGTACAGTCAGCAGCAGAAGTTGCTAAGCGGGCGAGGTGTTCAAAATGATCTTGACGCGACTTTATTGTTAAGAGTATAAGAGCGTGTCAAGGTAATTTTGAACACCTCGCCCGCTTAGAAACTTCTGCTGCTGACTGTACATATATATCTGTACTATATTTATGCGGGAAAAAATCCAATAACGAAACATGATTTCGGTAAGCTATTTAGGACATTGGGCTGATGGAAAATCTATCAAATAATGTAAACAAATTGCCCCGGAATGTGTCGTTCAGTGTCGGTCGTAGGATATATGTTTAAGAAAAAAACCGGACAAGTGCGAGGCGGACTCTCCCACTGAGGGTTCCGTACTTTGTTATAGCGGCAACATAAATATTATAATCTGTGAAAATTTCAACTATCAGGGTTCATGGAATACAGCCTGGTGACACTTTGGGTACGGAACCCTAAAAACAAACTTGAGGATAAGTTTGGAACCGAAAATTCATAAATAAAAGTATGAAGTTTCTATTGTGTTAAAATCTTTGCAAAGTGAATTGAGTGAAAGTGAAAGTGATATATTCAAAAAGAATGTTAGAGAATCTGATGAAAAAAATATATCAAGCTCATTTAGAGCTTCTGCTTTAACAAATAAACGTTCATTCATTCAAATATTTTCATAAACAATTAAATGGCGTATTCAAGGAAACTAGAACACACAATAAAGAAATCATATAAAAGATAACAGCTTTCCGGGTTAGAATACGAGCAAACACGGACGCAAACATCCTTACCCAAACGTTCAATCACCTAAAATCACAAGAAGAAATCACATTGGTGGATTTACCAGTACATTCATTCCATTCTGAGCACACGGATGTTATAATCGCTAGGATATGTGCGAGTCGACAATTAAGAGCCCATCAACGTGCACACTAGCGCCACTGCTAAATAATCGTGCTTATTTAAATTTAACGAAATATATTTAAAAGGGGGGCCGCTACGTACTGTATTTTGTATTTAAGTACATTTTGAATACATCAGACTAGTTTTTATGTTGCCGGATTCGTCGATCTATGAACTCAAACTCAAAACAAAAACGGCCGTTTTAACTTTGGACGCATCGCTTTATCCACATGATAAAATAACTGTCACTTTTTAACTCTGCGGGATAGAAAGTGACGGACACCGTTTTATCACGCTCTCACGTAGACAAAAACGACCATCATATCCGTACTGAACATAATTAGATATTGCCATACCCCGGTTTCATGGGTGCAATTTGGTCTGACGTTTAAAAAGTGCAAGGACTCAGCTCAGTAGTGAAAATCGATAAAATTATGACATAAGACAGACTACTGTCTTACTGTTGTACCTATGTAACTATTAAATATTAGAAGTGATCGTTTTTACCGAATTAACTGAATTTATTCAATGCTTTAATTTACTTATTGTCGGAATTCAGATAAAATTAATAACTAGGTAATAAAAGAAAAAACACTTAAAAAATAATGTTCACTTCCAGAATGAGTCACATTTGTTATTATGTAGGGTTAGTCATGTCGTATTAAGTCGCGTAAACATTCAAAATATTTCGATCCGTTTTTGAGGATCTTCTACTGGAACACTAAGTAATAGGGTGGAGCGTCGTTGTATGGAAAAAAAAATAATTTGATTATCAATGTGGAACCGGTACCAAAAGTTGCAGTTTGTCATGTAGATTATAGTGATTATATCAAGTTTCAAAATCAACAGTACTTTTAGCCCTCTACTCGGCCGCTAAAGAAATTAATAAGGGTAAATTTTCATAAATTATTAAAATATACTATTTCACTAATATGTGTACATTTTATTGAAATTATAAATATAATACTTAATAAGCGTATAATAAGTTATTACCAAAATTTTAGTGCATTTTTCAATATTTATGCAATAATATAATTTCAAAATTTCATATTAAACAGCAATTTCATGCAAAACAAGGAAAATGCTACAGTGTAAAAAAAATATATGAGTTATTTTTTTTAGACATTCATGTGTCAATGTAACGATGTTATTGATTACGAAAAGTATCATTTTACTGCAAAAAAAGGGTTACTTATATGTTTAAATAAGCGTCAAATTTCGCCCTTCGGCGTCGCTTACGCCCTTTTTGGGTCATGTTCACACGTATGTTAGGCAATTATATACTTACTTATATTAGTATTCTTTTTTTTTATTATCTTATCATGTTCAAAATAGTTTTCACTATTCTGTTATGGGTTGTAAACTCCAATTTGTGCACAATATCCGGGTTAAAGGGCATTTTCCATAAAACCCCTATTTACGTGATTTTACCGTGTCATAAAAATATACGTTATAAACAAAAATAAGTATAGGAATCGAGTATATCTGTATGAAAATGATGTTATTTAATGAATAAAACTTGTTTAAAAAAAAATAAGCATAAATTAAGTTTATTAAAAATATACATATATTGCTATATATAATCGAATAGTAGAGGGCTAAAAGTATATACCAATATTTTTGTAATTATTTTTCCCTTAAATAATAAAAAAATAGACATCCTTTTAGAGGGGTTCCATTGCTATATTCAAGAATTTTGGATTACGCTCCACCCTACTAAGGGGCTGTCCATAAATTACGTCATCGATTTTTGACGAGTTTGGACCCCCCCCCTATAATCATCCAAAAATCATGCTTCAAATGACCCCATTTCCTCCTACTTCATGCTACCGTCATCCGATGTCCAGACCCCCCCCCCCCCTAATTTGAAATGACGTAATTTATGAATAGCCCCTAAGTAACTGTCGAACTTTAAGATATACGTACTTAGATACTTATACGTACCTATATCATCATTTTCTTGCCCTTTTCCTTGGTTTTCCTTTCCTATATACTTCTAGATAGAAAATGACGTTTCTTCAAACAAAAACGTCACTTTTGACACTGAGAAATCTAATCCAAAGCCGTAATATTTGACGTAGCGTAGGTATCTTGAAGTTCGAATCGGGCCGTTTGACGTCTCTACAAATCGAGCGCGCGACATGTCGCATGAGATCTCGGGTTCAACAAACACTGGTTCTCCTAAGAAATTGACTCGTTCACTTTCGAATGAATGCGAATCGCACAAGCAAAAGTGTTACGCGTGATTTTGTAAGACGCTCGGTTTGTATTCGTCGGTGTTTTGGGAAGGATAACCTCCCAAAGATCTTGCATTTTGAAACGTTTACAAAAGTTTGCATTGAACGTGGTGAATTCCTATTAAAAATCGATTTTGCGCATACTTTTTTGTTTTGCTATTTATTTTGTTACTTTCTTCATACAGTTTTATTTTAATATTACCACTACCTACTATAACATCGGTTACATTTGTATCACTAAATTTCTATGCCGCGAACCGTACTGGGAAAATAGCACGCTATATTTTTACATAAAAACATTCCTTATTTGTCCTCACAATTGAATTTTGCTAATAAATTAAGGTATATTACTAAAAAATTACCTGCTGTTTTCTTCATGCTTCGCTTATACTTAAATGGTGATAAGTATACAGTTTTTATGTCGGTTTCATTTCGACTCCAAGGCTAAACATGCCAATGTTTAGGTACGGTTTTTTAATTTACGGGTAAGTATTTGTACATATTAATTTACAATTTAAAATTTGCTATAAATTTGTACATGTAAATACTAATTCTACTTGGACGAAGGCAGAAGCTAGTATTAAAATAAACTATAAAACGTTCAGGAGTTAAAGACGAGCTTATATTCGTCCACACCATCTAGTATGTAGACAAGTGTCATCTGTGTGTATTGGTATTACTTTATTTTATTACACACTTTAGGCTCGTGACAGGTGTGACGCATGAATAACCTGAGTATAGACCGACAAGAAATTGTAGAAATTAAAAAGTGGCAACATCGTAGTGTCGTCCCGTTTTCTTAGATTGATTTGAAAGGGACGACACTACGATGTTGCCACTTTTTAATTTCTACACTTGCTTGTCAGTCTATAAAGGAAAGCTCCTCTACCGTTATATGTATACATTATGTAGATATTTATAGACGTTGATATTATTAGATAGGTAGTTATACTTAGAATATAACTAAAACAGGGTCGTAAACGTTGGCAATACTGGCGTCTTTTCTATGGACATTTATTACAAGAGTTAATGATTTGGATAATATTTAGTATACCGCACAAAACTTTGCTCGCGGTACACATATGGGATCAATTCGGTCTTGTTTCTAAAGGGGCCCACAGATTACCAGTTCGCCGGACGATATCACTTATCAGCCTGTAAGTTGTTCGGAGCTGTCAAATTTTGCATTTAACTGACAGGCCGATATCGTCCGGCAAACTGGTGCTCAGTGGGTACGTTTAGACTGTTAGGTATTTGCTAAGGTTTGAACCCGCGAACCCCGGATTTTAAGTCACACTTGCCGCTACCATTGCTTCTCTACGAAATTATTTCTAAAGGTGACGTTCGGATGTCAACTGCAGCTGTATTACCAGTGGGGATACACTCCTGACTTCGGGCAAACTCGGCTCCGTTCGGCTCAGCATTGCTCCGAGCAATTATTAGGGCTGGCACCACTTTACGTCCTTTTGCGTGCACGACCACAGAAAAGATAATCACTTGAATTTTGACAACCCTAAATAGCCGAAATTGATAGCTTGATTCATCTCTGAATCGCTGACAAACTTCGGTTTTGTAAGAAGTGTCCTTTCTGTACGGTAGTACTACGAGTATTATGTATTCAGTGGTTTTGAGTGAGTGAAAATGAGTGAGTTCATTCAAGTCATAATCGATTGTGATGCGGCGGCACTTATTTTATCAAGGAAATTGAAAGATAACCTTCAACATTTATATAAACTAATGTCGGGTAGTTTAGTGTTGTTTACCCATATCTCCATTGACATATTCCGTGACCACAGCTAGTGCAACCTGGCTGAAACGTCCGAAAAAAGGTAAAATAATATAGTATTTTATACAATCGTGATATAATAGAGAGTTTTTCAGTCGAGTACCGTGTTTAGGCAACGAAGCTTGCTGAGTTGCCTAAGTAAGGTACGAGATTGAAAAGCTTGATTATATCACTATTGTATACAATACTTTTTCTACGAATCAACAAAAATAATACTTTAAACTAGTAGAATCATACAAACAAACCAAACCAAAAGTATACAGCTAAGATACGCGAGCAGCCGGGATACCTTCATTCTGGTACGCGACCCGGCCGCCGCGCCCCGCGCCCCACGGCGGGTTGGTCAACGACACCTTCTCGTAACTCATGAGGCCCTGGTACTTGCTCCGCACTAAATTCAATTTTTAGACAGTTGTTTTCTCGATTTTGGCCACTGTAGTCTATGGAAACTAACAAGCAACACTAAGTGGTTTTCGTAGTCTATGGATGTTGCTATATTAAGGATGTCACATGCGCGTTTCTGACTTACGAACCAATTGTTTCTACTATACAACCTAAAATAAATAATTAATTTGAGCTATGGTTTTGTTTCGTCCTCTTGATCGCGGCGAGCTGTGATTGGTCAATTTCATTATAGTTGACTAAACTGTATCGAAATGAATATTATAGTTGAGTTGGGAGCCAATACATTAAAAATACCCAATTGCAGTTTGGTATAAGAAATCTTAATTCAAGAATTACAGTCGACGAGTAGAAAAAAATATCGCGTTAGACCCGTTAGTAACATTAATTACAAGTATGTGTACAAAACGCGAGAGTTTAAATTAGTGTTAGATCACGTTTATGCCAAAAAAATTGTATCAAAGTTTAGCGATTCAATTACACCGTCGTCTGAGTTTATTTGGTCTCTCTTATTTATTTAAAAACCGGATATTACGATCCGGAACCGGAACCAACAAAAAGGTAACGAGCGATTTCCATATTTTATTGTACAGAAACTTTTTCCTCAAGACTTTGAGATATTCTTTCTCAAATTCATTTAGAATTCCAATGCAGACAAATAAAAAAAAACAAATTTTCTTTTTTAATTCAAAAGCTGATGAGAATGTTGCATTTTATCCACAAGATTGCAAAGTACTTAGATGCATATTTTGAGTTGTTTGTTTCTCATGTTGGCAGGTGGAATTGAATGATGATGATTATTTTGAATGATACCTAATTATTTTGGAGCGTTAACAAAACTTATAAGAGTGAATTGAAAAAAAAAATGGAAGTTAAGAAGCTGTCTGTGTATTAGTCTTAACTTATTTGATTCATTTGTGTTACGAAAATTAACTATGTAAATTGTATTGTATTGTATTTATTGTACTTAATTCGTACATATATACCTAAGTCTATAGCATACGCTAACACACTTTCCTGCATCTAAAGGGGCCCACTGATTAACAGTCCGCCGGACGGTATCGGCCTGTCAGTTAGAACAAAATTTTGACAGTTGCAAACAACTGACAGGCCGATACCGGCCGGCGGACTGTTAATCAGTGGGCCCCTTAACTTAAATAAAAATGGCTTAACTGTGGTAACACAATGGAATCAATTAACTTTAGACTAATTACATGTAAAAAAATTTTGCAATTACACAAACGGGTCTACCGCGATATAATTTCATTGTTTTTAACTTTAATTCCGACGTTTCAGCTGAGTTGCACCAGCTGTGGTCACGGAAAGACAGCTGGTGCAACTCAGCTGAAACGTCGGAATTAAAGGTAAAAACAATGAAATTATATCGCGGTAGACCCGTTTGTGTAATTAAATATGTGTACAAAACGCGAGAGTTTAAAGTGTTAATTTTGCAATTATTTCACGCATAAACTATTATTAAAATTAAGTATAAACTAAATAAATTAAAACTAATAAAATAAATAAAACTTACCCACCTATCTTAGGTCCCCCTTTGGAGCGTTTAGTTGGATTTGATATTTGTCAAATTGGGGAGGAAAATACTAATATTCCTCGCGTTGGGGTGGTGACATTTTTTATGTTTCACCCGGTTGCAAAGTTTATTTAACCCTCACGCCTGAAACCCTCGCAATGCTCAAGATTCTTTTCGTAAACTGACAGTAGTTGTACAGTGACCATTAAATATAATGGAGCGGCTAAGGTGCTCACAAATATCTGAACACGCCTCTATTTTCAACGAGTTAGAGTGCGTGTTCAGATATTTTTGAACACCTCGGCCGCTCCGATATATCTGATGGCGACTGTACACCAAAAACATTTTTATATTATTTTACTGATTCAGATATTTTCTCGTCATAATATATATTAAACGTGGCTTTAAGTTCTCGTGTTGTAATATATAAGGGTTCCCAGCAAGGGTGACCGTAAACCGTAGAATATATGTTTTATGACGGGAAGAAATTGCTTGATTCCGCCACGCTTTTGGGGTTTAATATTAGTAAGTACCTACGTGTATTGTCCGTAAAGTTAATGCAAGCAAGGAAATTTTCTTTTTTTTCTATGTTATGTATTATTTTCCCAACGGACGGGCGCAAACAATATTTGACTTTTAACCTTTTCGACGCCGTGTCAAACACAAAAGCTGTCACTCAGACGCCACGTCACCCAAGTGTCAAAACTGAAATTGAACTTTATGCATATGCACGTAGATCTAATGTTGCTCTGTGGTGTGTGACCGATTAATCGGTCTTTGGCGTTGAACCTGCGGTGCGGATATATCGGTCATTGGCGTCCAAAAGGTTAACCAACTTAGAGAACAAATCAAATGCTGCAGCAGTATAAGATGTACGAGTATAGATGGCAGCACCATCTCTCTCGCTATATCGAAATGCCATGAATTCGTATAAAAGGCATAGAGAAACAAGGTCGCTTAGAGTGGTCACTCCATAAGTCCATACAACTGGTTTTTAGCCCGAAATGTTGACATAATGCCGACTTGGGCATGACCAGTAAAGAGGCCCACAGATTACCAGTTCGCCGGACGATATCAGCCTGTCAGTTGTTCGGAGCTGTCAAATTTTGTTTCTATCTGACAGGCCGATATCGTCCGGCGGACTGGTAATCAGTGGGCCCCTTAAGGCAGAATTCCATGAAATTGTCTACCATTTGTTCCGTACAAACGCGAATTTTCTGAAGATTTGCAGGTATAAGAGTTTCCTTTTCTATGACAAACGGTCAAAAATATGCACAGAAAAATAATCACCTGCTTCAAATGCCGAAAAAAAGTCGCAACACAGGAAATAAAATGCGTTTGTACGGAATAGCCCGTGAAATGCTCCTAAGGGGACTGACGGAGGAACGGGTTCAGGCGCGCGGAGTATGTCACTTTCTTAGGACGTCACATTCTGAGTTCGTCACTTTCTGAGTACGTTACTTTATGAGAACGCCACTTTCTGAGGACGTCACTTTCTGAGTTCGTCACTTTCTGAGTACGTCACTTTCTGAGAACGCCACTTTCATTAACAAGAAGAGTAACATATTATTGCAGGTGACTGTATATTGCGCGTCCCACCAAATATTTTATCCGTCTACAAATTTCATTCATTATTATTTGTATCTCCTTAGATATCACGGGCCTATAAATCCCGGTCTTTTGATAGGCTTGCGTGGGGATATAGATCCAACACGTAGAGGCCCTCATTAATTATTATTAATGAGTTTTTCGGTACTTATGTACGAAATATCATTTGATATTTACCAGTCGCTTTTCGGTGAAGGAAAACATCGTGAGGAAACCGGACTAATTCCAATAAGGCCTAGTTTACCCTATGGGTTGGAAGGTCAGATGGCAGTCGCTTTCGTAAAAACTAGTGCCTACGCCAATTCCT
The DNA here is from genome assembly GCF_910591565.1 of Cydia splendana. NCBI lineage: Eukaryota > Metazoa > Arthropoda > Insecta > Lepidoptera > Tortricidae > Cydia > Cydia splendana. The sequence continues at coordinate 12,490,642 of NC_085980.1, read as the reverse complement.
GGGATTAGTTGCCAAGCGTACCCCAGGCTCCCATGAGCCGTGGCACAATGCCGGGACAACGCCAGAAAGAAGAAATAATTATTTTCTTTGAATATAACATCATGTAAGAAGAATTACTCATCCGTATAATACCCCGAATGGAATAGCCCGAATGATGGAAAAAAGTCTAATTACTAAAGAAAAGTTTCGTTTTTATTTACTCGGATACAACATAATGGAGTAAACGAAACGAACTTATGAGCTAAGTTAGGGTTTCGTGCTTCAACAAACCTCTAAGCAATTTAAGAAAACTATATAGACTTAGTCTCACAATTTATTTGGATGAGGTTCATAAAACATGTAGAAGTTTCACAATAAAAATACAATATAAAGATGTTGTGAATGTTGTGATGCAATTGTCAAAAATTTTAATTAAAATCCGCACCAATTTTCGTGAATCATTCATTGACTTACTGACACTTGTCTATAGGAGATGAGGATGAGACATAAGATAAACACACACACGTCGCATAATAACGCAGCGTACTACGTAGGCGAAAACACGCGAACGCGAAGCGAAGCGATGCGGCGCTTGTGCGGCGCGGGGTGAATCAATCCTTTGATATAGTTGAATTATCGAGAAGATGGAATTGCATTTGTAGTGGTTGTATGCTGATAGTACAAGAAAATAGAAAATTCAAATATAGAATGCCTGTAAACAAACAATACTACTACATATGCAATTCCACGCTCTCGATGATTCAACTATACCTATAGAAGTGTCCTATGTGGGCAATCTCGTTGCGAACGCGAACGCCTTGGGCCCGCCGCGCCGCGCCGCGTCGCGGTCGCGAGTTGTTCGCTTACGTAAGACGCAGCGTAAGTAACAGTTTTTAAGGACGTGATTAATAATAATATAATTATTATAGTTTACTAGGTTTATCTATACAAGTATGGCTCGTTTCCTATCATCTCAGAAAATTTGAAGCTTAGGTCTCTCAGTTAAAATTGTAAGATAGGAAACTTAGAGAAATGTCATGCATGACCCCAACTTAGACTAAACACAATTAAAATATAAATAAGAATATAAAAAGAGTTTTGTTTGGAATGTTTCTCCAATCGTTTTATAAAATAAACAGTTTCATTTCTATACAAACAATATTGCGTTTGGATGTAAGGAAATAAAAAGTTAAAAGCACCTACACCACATTACCGCAGCCATTAAAATCTCATTAAACGCGCAGTTTACAAAGAACAAAGCGTCCAACTGATGTAAATCTTCTGAAACATGAATGTATGAGCGCTAATTACGGAGCGTCTTAATTACTTTCAAGCGAGCCAGCTTGAACAGCCTTATTAACATAAAGAACACTAGAATACTATTTACAATATAATAACAGCTTCTATACACGGTGGCTAAAAAATAAATGCATTCTCGTTGCCAAGGAGGTTTTGGGATTATACTGAGCAACTTTTACTATGGGACCAACACCGAAATCGCGAAAAAAAAATTTACCCTCCCATAGAAAATGGACCAGCCAAAATGTATGAAACAGCCAAATTTTTTTCGCTTCGATCGATTTCGGGGTTGGTCCCATAGTAAAAGTTGCTCAGTATAATCCCAAAACCTCGCTGGCAACGGGAATGCACTTATTTTTTGGCCACCCTGTACATCACTATTGTCCTACCCTACAACGCGGAAACTGTCAACTTTAACCATCAATTACGAAACTCGAGGACAGCCCGATTTAGTTATTCCGCACTTTAGAATAAACACTTCATTCGATTACAGCTCTTATAACAAGGACGCATAGTGCACTTTGCAGGAACTGTATTTACGTAGTTTCGAGTTTTCATAGCTAAACTATAGTTTATAAAGCTTTTAGTGGTGTACTTATAAAAGGATATGCATGGATATTAATACATTGCAGTCACTGCAGTTGAATGTCATTAAAAAGATCAATACAAGGGTAGCAATATGACTATAGCCCTTTTTTATTTCTATGTATGGATCGCCAATAAGTAGGTAATTTAAATAGTTTACCTTAAAATTCCTTTAACGATAGTTTAGTTAAGTAATCTTAAAGCTCGGCAACGAACTTACAACTCCTCTAGTGTTGGAGGTGTCCGTGAGCAGCGTTAATTGCGTATCATCAGACAATTTTTCTACTCGTTTGCCTCCTATATTAAAAAAACTAAGATAAGAAAATGAGTTATTCCCGACTGCAACGAGGCCTAAATCGGAGGCTTAGGATAGTATTAACTCACTTCCACGAGGCCTAAGTCGCGGGCTCAAGATAGTATTAATTCATTGTAAACCAGCCACAGTTGCGGTCGCAGAATAATAAAGCCTGTGCCAGACGGTAGACAACCACAGTTTCTGCAACATGACCTAGATAGAAAACAGTGGTTTTAAGCCATGTAGCAAGTGGTTGAAAACTAATTCTGCATGACCTTTAAACGCCTTTGGTAGACAGGCGTGCTCTGCCAACCATACAAATTTGGGCTTGTTGTAAACCATATAGACAGCCGCGCTTCTACCTCGCTTCTACCAAGGTCACGTTGCAGAAACTGTGGTTGTCTACCGTCTGGCACAGGCTTAACTTAAGTAACCAGGAACAGTCTCAAAGTACAGTGGCGTTCAAAAGTGCATGGATAGATGTCGACCGTAATGCCTTAATATTACGCTTGAAACATTTTCAGGCTCTTTTGAACCCCAGTGTACACTCACAAATTCCAAATCGAATTTATAGCATGCCATGTTTTCTGGTTCTCGCAGTAAGAGCGCGGGCGAATCAAACACAACGGCTAACCAGAGGGGCTACGGCGAAAACCGAAATTCGCAAATTGCGGGATCTTTCTCTTTTACTCCAATGAAGGCGTAATTAGAGTGACAGAGAAAGATGCCCGCATTTTCCGAAGGAACTTCGATTTTCGCGGTTAAAGCCCAGTGTTTCAAGATCGATACTTAAGTTAGTTTCTCTCTTGCATTGTTGGAGGGATTCAGATGGATATGTACAAGTTTTCATACTGACCTATCGCAAACTTAGGGAGGATAGTTTTACTTCACTCGAGACGAAAGTCATAACTTCTTAAGCCAAACCTCCTGAGGATCGAGTAACTGCTATAAGTTGTGTTACCAACTTAACTCCACGGGTAAGGCCTGAGTGGACGCTTGAGTTGAGCGTGCAGCGGGGCGGGGCGTGCGGCGTGCATGTTAAACAAATGCAAACGTATGGGAGCGGCCTTAGTGCACGCTGCTCAAAGCTCAATTCACTTGTGAGCCTGAGGCCACGCTGCACGCCCCGCCGAACGCTCCGTTTCGAGCGTCGACTCAGGCCTTACACTATGGGTGGGTAATTGTCTGTAGATACACGGCCGTAGTGAACGCTGCTCGCACTGTTAGTGCTTGGGGAAGGAGACCTAGGCTCTCCGAAACATGTCGCGCGAGTGACTTAAAACAAATAAAATTATTCAATGTCTGTAAGTTGTTTGTTTGAATTCAACTTAGGCATTATCTTTTTATTTTTCCTCTTCATTTCATATAACATTATATATAATAAGTTTAGCCTGAAATTTTCAAATACACTCATGGACAAATTTCTTAAAATAAAGTTGAATTACTAATTTTGAAATAACTTTAGGCGTTGTAATTAAACTTTTTAGGTGTTGTTCTTTTGTCCGTGAGTATAGAACTTAACTGTTTAATTTATTACATTTTTTATTGGTTAATATAATAAACTCTGTTTCATACGGCCAAACATTTAACCAGTCTCTTGCTGG